>NC_072737.1:82453067-82638757 GCF_026930045.1 Uloborus diversus | reverse complement strand
TTTTCGTTCAAAAATAATTCTACTGCTCATAGTAACTTGCAAAACCAGCTTCTAACGCTAAACATTGGCCGTGAGACCATTGACGAAATCCATTATTATTATTTTTTAAATTAGTCAGTATAAGTTTTTGAATCTTTGTTTGAATAGTCATTGTTTCGAAATGTGATGAAGCAAATCATATTTTAACCAAGCAAAAAAAAAAAAAAAAAAAAAAAAAAAAAATAAAAATAATCATACAAGTTAAATCTTTTATGGTTACGCGTTAAAATTCAGTTTAATCCTGCTATATTATGGCACTTAGTTTCAAAAGTCGTCAGATTCTAATGATATTAAACTGTCTTAAACATTTGCTGGACTTTTCAAAATTTTGAATAAATAGGCTTTGCCACGAACTTATTCATGAATATAATATGTGCTATTTTGCCAGAAATATCCTGATTTTTTTCAAAAATTGTCACTTTTTCGGATTTCTGGATAAATATAATAATCGAATTCTTTTGTAACTTTTGTCATTTTAAGAGTATGCTTTAGCTCACTTCCCAGTAAAAATTTAGTTACGCAACATGTTTAAGAATCCAACAACAAATTGAAGAAGCCAAAGTGTTTTATCGATTATCCTGAATCGTAAAAAGAGGAAATTTGTACCCAAATTTATCTCAATATAAATATTTTAAGAACATTGTTTGTAAATTTAAGAAATAAATAGTAATTCAAGTGAAAATCCATGTTTAAATATAGAGAAAACTCCTTTATTTAAAGGACAATGTTTATATATTTAAGGATATTTTTTTGCTATTTTTAACAACATTTTTTCAGTTCTTAAGAGCATTTTTAAAGATTTTTTAGGCCATCAAAGTTCGGGACCTAATCATATAACGCTCAGTTATTACTAAACGATTGAAATGTTAGACCAAATTTTTTTTCAATGTTTTAAGAGACGAAGAGTGCTCTAGCTTGAACTTATATGAAATATCAACACCTATTGTAGTAGCATCGAGTCAAAGTTTCAACTGTTGCATGCCTAGATTCCTTTCAGACTAAATAGATTTTTTTTTATGTATAAGTTGTCATTAAATTTTTACTTTTTTGCGAAAATTTCAACCAGCAAATTTTTTCAAAATATTTGAACATTTAATATTTCTTTCATATATTCTATTGAAGATCAAGGGGGGGGGGAGGGAGGGAGGACTGGAATGTGGTACAGATGTTTTTTTATGTACAACTCTCATTCAATTTTTACTTTTTTTGCTAAAACTTCAACCAACAAGTTTTTCAGAAAAAAAAGTATAATATAATAATAATAATAATATTTCCCTCATAAATTCTATTAAATATAAGAGGGTGAGGGAGGTGTGTAGACACGTTTTTGACAGAAATGTTGTAGACAAAAATTTGAAAAAATTCTGTTACACTACTTGCTTACCCTTATCGTTCGGCCATTTTAATTTCTACTGCCCAAAATTCTTCTGAACGTTCAAAGTGATCCTACTAACCGCTTGCTTGACGTTCGTGACAAACAATAATGTATTTTTAAAAGGCTTATTGCAATCACAGCAGCAGCGCTTATAACTTCTTGTTAAATTTATTTTGATTAGGAGAGCGACAAAAGAACGGCATTAGATGCGTGCTCTTCATCCCTAGCGGGGGAACACCTTCACTTGGCTATCGGACGGAGCTAGTATGAATGTTGCAATGTTTTCACACCTGTCCGTCACGTCCGATAAATCGGAACGGGCGGACGGATCGGTCGCCATGTGAATCGGCCTTTAAATGTGAAAGTGCTTCCGCGGATCACTCACGATTTGCCTTCTGATTGAAAATATGTTTTAGGAATTCAATTTCTTTTCTTTTTTTTTTCATGGGGAAAAAAAATCTTGCTAAGGCAAGAGCAGAAAATACGTTCTGGCTGTCAGTTTTGGACTTTTTATGTTTTTTTTTTTGTTTTGTTTTTATATAATAATTGTATTTTTATGAATTAAAGAAATGCACCAATTTTAAATCCTTCTGTCTTTTTTATTATTTAAAGTACTTTCAAATAGTTAACTCGAATTCGAAGGAACTATTTTTATGCTAGCCAGAAGCTGGATTAGATATTTTGTATAAAAATTCTAAACATTTATTGATGAAGTGTTTGAATTTCGGCAGATATTGAAGCATATTTGTTTTCAGTGGACTAGTCATTCATGACCAAAACAAAAACTCTTCCATTCTTCCTGTCTGACGCCCCTCATTGAGCGGATCCCGCCTCCCACCCCGTAGGAGAAGCGTGCGTCTGATAATGATGTCAAAATCTATCGGGCGATCCATTGTTTATCATTAATTTTCGGGCTGCCGATTCATGTTGCGATGCCGTATTGATTGCAGGGGTGATTCTCGAATTAGGCTATTTTGTAGCGTTTTCTCCGTGCGAAAGCGGGGCGCGATGGCATGCGCGCCGGGCGCAGTGCGACTGCGTCGGGCGGCGCCCCCTGCTTCCTCCACTCGTTCCTTGGTTCGGCGGGAGGACGGCCACCGACTCTTGCTCTCGCTGTTGTGTGGATTTCGAGGATCGTGGAGTATCGGCAGCGGAGGAGAGCGAAAAGCTGGCTGTGCTGTGCGCGCCGTACACTCGTTGCGCTGCTGCCGGTGGTGGCGGTGTCGGGAATTCCATGCTGATCGAACCGTACGCTACGGCCGTCCGACCGCATCCGCAGCTTGGGGCCGCCCTCTGCCCGGATCCGGCCTCGTCCGCCGATGCGGCCCTGACTCTGTTCACGCCCTGGGCGCCCTCCTCGCTGGTGGGCGCCGCCGCCCCGGCCACCGCCGGCAACCCCTACGCCGCCGCCGCAACCGCCGTGCCGGCCGTGGTCACACCACAGCAGCAGCAGCAGACTGCACTGTTCCGCCCCGCGGCCACCTCGATCCACGCCCTGCGGGCCGCGTCCCTCCTTCACCAGCAGGTGCTTATGAAGATGGAAATGACCACACAGACGCCCATTGTAAGTACCTCTCTCGAGTTGGAATCCCTTCTTCGGATCTTGACACATTGTGGACCGGTAGAATTTTGAGTTGGCATTCCCCAGCTGTGGAAAAAGTTCGGAGAACACCAAGAGGGCGTGTCCGAAAATATTTTTGAATGGGGGTCCTCTTTTGGAAATAAGCTGGACCAAGTACATAAGGGCTGTCGATATAACCTCTCTGAGGTATTATTTTGTACAACTAGAAGGCCGCGCGTCAAGGTATGACGAGTGAAAATCGCTTCTACACTTGAACGAAGCCATTGCCTGTTTGGTAATATTTTGATAGTTGAAATTGTAAGCCTTCCAGTGGATGAACCCTAAACTCCAGCAAGTAGCGTTCATTGTTGACCATTTTTTCATTCCCTTGAAATTACAGTCTTACCAGTGAAACTGATAAGTTGCCGGATCGAGTTCAGCCTCGTCCCAATAAAGCCTTTCCCTGCATTACCAAAACATATTATCAAAAGATCATGCCGTGGCGCGTGTTTCATTGTTAAAACACGCGGGTTACTCGATCATCGGCTATTACTTATATGAGGATTGCGGACCCATAAACCTTCCCCTGGGTACTGCATTGGAGAAAATTCAGTCGAGCGGCAAAAGCTACGGAGATTTAGAACTCACAAGAAGTTTACAAAACGCTAGAACAAATGTCGTGAAGGCTTCCTATGAGAGATATCTGCTGCCTATGCGACTATACCTAGCTTAACTCGGTAAGTCGCGTGAACGTTCATTTGACAGAACGTGAAAATTACGAGGATTCTCGTAACCCGTCATAGAGTAAAGAAATGTCACAGAGAGACCCCGTCTATGGTAAAAAGGAGATGAAATTGAAGCCGGAATTATGGGATACAGCGGTGCAATGATGAGCGAAGTTATGATAACATGATCGCTTCGCGAAAATAGTTTAAACCAATCTCGCAAAGAGACCGTATAAAGTAGCTGGTGGATTGGTTTGCATTTTAATTCATGTTTTAATGCAATTTCAAAAACGTGTTTCATAAACTTGCAACGATATCTATGTTTAAATTAACACCCAATTGAAATTCAGTAATGGAATGTTTTGAATCGAGATGTATCTCAAGATACTTAGCAGGAAGCTAAGAATCTTGGGATACAACGGTGCAACTTCCGGCATTAATTTCTTAGTATAGCGTGGCCTCTTTATGTAATTTCTTTACTCTGTAATCCGTCCACAATGTGTTAAATATCCCGTAGCTCAGTGAGTGATGAGGTTAAATAGATACGCGAAGGAAAAAGGTTCTATGAAAACTTTTAAGTAAAATGAAAAGTTTCGATTCTTATTTTCGTCATTGGTGTCAACGAATGTAGTTTTCTTGTCGCGCACCGAAGATTAGTTTTGCTATTGCTTGGAATATTTATTCATTTTCTGCCTTGTTTATCATTGCACGACGAATAAGATTTCAGCCCCGTCAGCTTTCCTATGACTAAGTGTTTCTTTTTGAAGAAGATTTTTTGCATGCTCAATTCTATTTAATTGCTGAGTTCGATCGTGTTCATCTGTTCTCAATTCCATCCGTATTTCTCTTTGTTTCAGTATCTCATGTCTAAAATCAACTTTTGTTAGGGAAATGGATGAAAATGTTTTAAATTATTTTTAAGCCTGGATTTATTTGGAAGAGTATTTCTTTTGGACATGAATTAAATATAAAAACATTGATACAAGTAGGCAGGTCACCTTTTTTTAAGGTATTTCTTACTTCCTCCTTCCTTGAAAGCGAGACACAATGGTCGATACCATTAAATCAAGTTCGAGTTCTATTGTGTTTTTATTCCAAGTGCAGATAGCTGGGAACATTAAAGAAAAACCACAAATATTCAAAATGAACGTTTTGGAAGTATACCTGTTAAAAATCGAGATCGATTGCATTTTGATTTACTTAATACCGTCATAATTTTAATGGATGTTTCTGGAAAATTTCGGTTTTTAGTGTCCATTTGAATAATACTAGATTCGAATCGTGTGAGTTTGTTTCTCCCGCAGATTGTTAATACAACAACTTAACTTCCTTAAAGCATCTATTTTTCAATTATCTTGAACACGGCTATTTGCAGCCAATGCTTACATACTTTTTTAAAGTTTTTTTTTTCCCCCCATCTCAACAATATTTGTGCATCACTCGTTTTAACAATGAAATTGGGAGAAAGTGTAATAAAAATAGCTGATTGAGACTCAAAGGCTTTTACAGCTTATTTGACCTAGGAATGGTCAGATATGATTTAAATATTCCCTGTGTGAGCCAGGGGTGGATACAGACTACCATTTGGGGGGTGGGGGGTCATGCCAAACAATGACCCCCGTCCATGAACGAGCCCCCGTTTTTAGGCACGAAAAATTTCAGAAACTGCTTGAGTGTCAAAAAGAAGTCAACAAATCGGCCGGGAATAAGGCCACTAAGAGGCATAAACATTACAAATTAATTTTGTAAACAATGAAAAGAAGTAATATTTCAAGTATTTACTTTCATGACTCTTTCATGAGTTTTCTTTGCTGTTTTCATTTTTGAATTATGATGTAATTCCTTGTGCTTTCTGGAATTTAATTAGGTTTCCGGCAATCGATAAAACCAAAAGAATATTTGGCGGCGTGTTGGGGTATATCATGATTAGGGATTGCAATACCGGACCAAAAATTCAATACTGGTATTCGGTATTTTAAAAATTTGATATCGGAATTAATACGGTAATTGAAATTTCTCAAAAAATGCTTGAAAACATATTGTTTCGTTGTCACATTTCATAATTTTGAGCAAAAATTGTATAATTCATGAAAACGTTTTGTGAACAAATATGAAATAAAGGAACAAATGTCATAATAAAAAAAAATCAATAATAGTAAAAAACATAGTGCATGTTAGTAAAAAACATAGTGCATGTATTGAATTGTCCCTAAGCCTGGAACTAATTTTAGTGCGTAACTTTCCTACAGTTGAAATACAGGGCTGCGGAGTCGGAAGAGAAATAGCTGACTCCGGCTTAATTACTTATTTATTTATTTTGTTTTTCAAATCCCCACCCTCATAAGAAGGGGGTAAAACCACTAAACAGAGATTGAAATATTAATTCCTTTTTATGAAATTTTCGCGTTGTATTTTACTATAAACTTAAGATGCATACAAAGTTAGAAATTCAATTTGAAAATCAAATTATCCAATAGTTGCGATTAAGTGAGATTACTTAAAAATCCTTTTTTTTTTTTTTTTTGACCGGGAAAGGATTAATATGCTCCCCTTTAATTTTCAACAAATAGATGTTGATCAAATCCTGTGCTTTCAATTTTTGAAAGCTGTTAACTTGTGAGAGAGAAAAAAAACTTTTTTGCTAAGTCAAAAAAGTTTTCTTAGAGGGAGGTGCCCCCTCCCCGTCCTGTGTGACATCTTGTGGGTAACACCTCAACTTAATTTCAGAGTCTGTAAAAATTGATATACTTTAATTCTGAAAAATTTCCCGAAAAATAAATCTCAAATTTCATCTTAAAAATTTCAACAAAAATATTGCACTATATTGTGGGGAGAGGTCGGGTACATGTACGTCTGGAGCAAATTTCACTTAAAATGCGGCGGTATACAGCTTTGTACAAATAGCTTTTATTATACCTTCAATTCTTGGCTCAAATTTTAATTTCAGTTTTATTGGCAGCTTTAAAATTAACCTTAAGAAGATTTTTGGATTAACTACAATTATTGAGTGTTGTAACCAAGAAATCATGTACTGATTTTATTTTGAACTTTTTAGTAAGTGAGAACTAAGCTTTCTTAGATAAAGGCTTTAGATTAAAAAAAATATATTGGATCTTTTGGATATGCGCTTTCGGGCCAGCCAACACTTATTTGAATTTACCAAACACCCTCAGAAGTTTCCCAACTTGCTCAAGCGATTCATACATTCCTTTTAATATTTTATAACTGAGATCGAGGTAAAAAATATATTATTATTTTGATTTGAAAGTGATTACTTAGAAAATTTTAAGAAACAAATCCGTTTGCTAGCAGATTTTATAAGTGAAAAAACAAGCAAACAAGGTGATTGCGTAGACAGTCTGTTACATAGGGTTCGATAAACAAGCAAGCCGGTTGGTTGCCGATGACAGGTTTTTTGTTATTATTGGGCCTTAATACATGTAATCAAACCAATTGGTAGTCAGTTTTTTTTTAATGCAAGGAGAGTCAGTGAAAATTAAAGAAAAAAAAAGAAACCCGGAGTCGGCATCTTTTTGAATGACTCCGACTCCTTTACCCCAAAATCAGTCCGACTCCGACTCTTCGACTCCGACTCCACAGCCCTGGTTGAAAATACTCTTTCTGAATTCACGGAGGTCGGTGATATTGTTAACAATGTGCGATACACCTCCAAATATCAGGAAGTCCTTCAAATAATTCGGTCTCTTGCGTGTTATTTTTGGATAAATCCTTTCGAGTGTGTGTGCTTGTTGTGTATTGCGTACAATATTATTATTTTATTTATTCATTCATTTATTTATTTTTTGACTTTATAGCTAGTTGTAATTTCTCTTCGAGAGACGATACTTTTCCAATGTTAACATCATTTTCTCTTGACCAGGAGAGTTTGTGTTTGCTCTTGATTAGCCCTTTGGTTTCACATTTACGATAATCTTGACTAAATTTGATCTTGTAAGTTTATGTTATTTGTTTTCGCTTTCTTTTCAAAATTCTTTACAATTATAATAATGAACATATCTGAAAATATTTCAATCCAGTATGCTTTTACTTCTATGCAAATTTTCAAGACACTATATATAGAGGGTGTTCCGATTTAAACTGAAAGATCTCCATTTTCGCAACGGTTAGTCCTAGATGCATACGTTCTATTGCAAAAATTTTCAAAATCAGATGGCTGATTTAAGATATTGAAAGTTTGAAGTGAAAATAAAAATGAGTCAAAGAGTAAAAAAGTTAAACCTCGAACTATTCGAAAAATCACATTCTAAAGTGAGCGATCGGGGAAATAGAAATAATAAAACATGGTGTACAAAAGCGCACAAAAATGCAATTCATCTCGCCGTTTAGTAATGACAATATCATTTTGCAATATTTCCGCTGCTTTTGTTCAATGATATTTTATTAGTTAGTACTTTTGAAGCTAAATTTTCACAGCAATAGATTAATTTTGGTTCTGTGTCATGGAAGAGATATGCATTTAAAATATAAGAAGAAATGAAATAACTCAATTTGAAAATTCTTTAATTGAAACTATGTATTATTTTTAGCTAATACCGAAAATACCGGTATTTTACTTCAGCGAATACCGTTATTTCGAAATTGCAAAATTTGCTCGAAATACCGGTATGGCATTCCCTAATCACGATAATGGGACCTTCAACCCTCCATAGGAAAAATTTAAGTGTCTGCCACACTGGATTTCGGATAAAAGATACTCGGAGAAATATGACCCACTCTGATAGCGTTTTCATTCGAAAATAAAATTAAAGAATGACCTTTAGTGATCATTTTATTTCATGGTGCAAATGAAGAATTTTTTTTTCTTCTGCATTTACATAACTGCATCCTCGAATTTTTATTGTAATTGATATTATCGCTTTAGGAATAGCGGATTAGAATCTTTCTTTTGTTTTTCAAAATGATGTGTATAGCAGAAACCTATATTAGCTTCACTTATTTTAAAATTCAAATAATTAAAGGAATTTGTAGGGAAGGGTATCTAATTTATTAATTTTCTAGAATTTTACATATATTTCAGCACTTATACTACGTGTATTTGTATATCTTAGGTTTTCAAATCGGCGATTCATTCCCCTATAATATTTTTTGTAACAGGTTTTTGAAATACCCATAATTTACTATGTCTTTCTTAAATAATAAAATATAAACATATGGGGTTCGTTTTATATAGAATGAATTTATCTATGCGATTGTTAAAATTGTGCCAGCCTTATTTGTTTCCATTTAAATGTTCTCATTAATTTTAACGTAAGGATCGTTCGCTGTTGTTGTGATGTTAGACTACTTTTTACTCCCTCCCCGGGATTTTTTAAAAGTTTTAGACATTGTTTCATTATGGAATATACATACCAAATGCATTCGATTAAATATTATTAATTTAATAGCCTTATTGCAGTTTCTATTTTTATTTCGCCATTTATTTAAAAATTCATGCGTTTCGTTATGAACGTTTAGGCTTTGTCACTGTATTAAAATGAACGTTAAATAAAATGATTAGAACTGATATACTGAATAGTTATTAGAGTAGTAATTCTGAGTGTAATAGATTTAAATTTGGTAGTTTAAACTACCGTTTTAATAGTTTTTATTTTTTAATTGGTAATTTGCATTAAGAATAAAACATAGCATGACTTTAGAAATCGTTGAATATTGCTCTTTGGAAGAAAAATGTAGCATTGCTGAACATTAAAATGTTGATTGTTAGTCGTCTTTTTTTTATCCTCAAAGTACATGTGTTACTCGATATCTTTGCTATGCGAATGTTGACACTCACTGGCGAATTTCAGCATTCTCCAGGTTTTAGTTTTTCATAGTAACATATATATATATAACGTAATGAAACTTTTAGTTTATAGATTTTCACCAAAAATCTATAAACGAATCAACGGCAAGTCGGTATATTAAAATATATATATTTTTTTATTAAAAAAATATTTTTAATATAATTATTATTACTTAGACTATTTGTACAATAAATGAAACCTTTTTTTATTTTTGTGTTTATCTTTTTTCTTTTTTTAGGAATAACAACAAAAAACAAAGAATTATGAGATACATTGAAACATTGACGTTTGCTTAAGACACCCCCCCCCATGCTTTTTTTTTTTTTTTTTTTTTCAGTCTTATTTTAAAGTAGGTCACATGAATTACCTTTTTGTTTTGTCCATGACTCTCTCAGTAACATTTGTAATTGATGTATTGGAACAGTTTGTATTTTGGCCTTGATCATATTGTCGACAATCTTATCAAACACAAAAATACTAACATAAAAGGGAAATACTGTAGAACCTCTTTAATCCTATTTAATTGTGACCAGGGGCGATTTCGGACTACCAAATCGTTTGGATTACAGAACATATTATGCTTTTCACACGTCCTGTACTAGAACGTGGCTAAAATGGATCATAATTCTTAAGTGTAAATGAACGTACAATACGGTACTTTGCTGTACTACTGTGCATAATCTGCTATTAAATCTAAAGTTTTACAATTTTTTGTCACGTTTTTCTGAACCAATGATGAAGTGAATTTTTTGGCTTTTAAGTCTCAAATTTGTTTTAAGAACATCAATATAGCTTCGACTGTTACTTAATGTAAATCAATTTTGCATATAATTTTTTTTAAGGATGTGCGGGGGGGAGGGGCTTTTTCGCAGAGTTCTTTGATTTGAATGAACTTTATTAAATCAAGTGATTTAAAAAAAGAAAATCACTTGATTAAAATCAGTTGATTTTATACTTATAAATTAATGTTGCATTTTATTTGAATGTGTTGCTCTAAATATAACCACACTACATTATACAATTCATAGATCCCTCTATCTGTGTAAGGTACTCTTGCAATATTGCTTTTACTCCAAAATTAGTTCAGAGCATTTTGTAGTTTTTCTTATACGCCATGACTAATATAGTTCAAAATAGTAGTCGTTCAACATATTATTTTACTTTAAAAACGTATATGATGTAAATTTTATTTAAACATTATAACGTATTTATAAATCTTTAGTTTATTGAATATTTATAAAACTCAACCTAATTTTAAAAGTAAACTTAATGGATTCATCTAGTGTAGGAAATATATTATATTTGTTAATGTAAAGTAATTAATATTTATACATTTTTGAAGATTTAAAAATAATATCAAACAAATCATATTTAAATTTAAAAAAACTGATATTTTATTTTTAAAAAAATGCCCCCCCCCCCCACACACACAAACCCTGCTTTCTTGTCAATGTTTTCTGTAGTCCAAATCTGAAATTCCTGCAAAAATAAAATTTAAGTTAGCAAATTTGAATTTTTTTAAATCATGATTTTTTTTTCCAAGTATTACCGCGCAAAGTAAGCTAGCAATTATTTCTTGTGAATCAAATGGATTATATTCTATCTTCCTAAAAATCTAATATTCCTTTAAGCAAACAAATACATTTCTCGAACATGATCGCCGTATTTATATGAAAATTATTTTAATGACCTGCAGCTTTTTGTTCTCAAAAGAGCTATTTTACGAACATTTTTACGAACATAAATTATACCGTTTGATTTTTGTTTACGTAACAGTAGGAAAATAGAGTTCTTGGGTCCTCCACAGAAAAATAAACAGACGCTGAAATAAAAGATGCGTAAGAAGCGAAATTCAAGCTACGTAAGTTGGACATTCCCATTGGTAAAAAATGCAATCAAGATAAGCGTTTCAGATCGTTCCAATTTTTTTGAATATTAATTTGACATGTACTATGAGCGTATTGGAAGGATTGGTTTTACATTCAGAATTATTGAACTTGCGTTCAACCATTTTTTTTCTCTTTCTGGTTGATTGTTTAAACGAACAACATGTTTTACATTGTTTTGAGCCGATTAAAAAAAAAGCGACTCTTTATTAAAAACTAGTTGTACCCGCTCGGCTTTGCCCGTAATAGAAAAAATTAGAAGGTCTTTTGGTTCGCCTGTATATTCACAAATAATGTATGGTAAATTTTCTCGCCAATTGGCTTGTACCCATGTTATGATTCCACGTTATGATAATTTCGTAATTTACTTGTCCATCTTATGATATTTTTGTTCTTAAAATAGGAATAGAAAAAGAACCACATCGAATTTTCGAAAAATCGCTTCGAGGTGCACACGTGCACACCCTCATGCTACAACTAATTTTGCCAAATTTCATGAAAATCGGCAGAACGATCTAGGCGCTATGCGCGGCACAGAGATCCAGACATCCTCCGGACAGAGAGACTTTCAGCTTTATTATTAGTAAAGATAATATAAATGGGCGACCTGTCATCTCAAACTTTACATTCCAGAAAACTATTAATGCTCATAATGTTAGAAAACGTTTCCGTTTAATACGGCCATGGGCAGGTAAAGGGCAGTAACTGCAAGTTTTTCTTTTTTTTTTTTTCTTTCGCCCTTTTTTTTTTTTGTCATCTGTTGCACGTTAGCTTTATTGTACAAGCTTGCTTATTTGGTTTTCGGTGAAAAAAGACGCGAAAAAAACATCTAATTCCCAGATTTTCCTATATTGCATCCAACACACATTTCTTCAAATTATCTCGAAAATTCATTTCTGCAGAAACTGCGTTTACCTGCTCACGGTGAAATACCTTCCTGTGCACAAATTATGGGGTCGTTTCCGAAATTTTAAAAGTATTTTTCTGAAAGAGCATGCTTAAAAACATAAGATCTGACCATTTTTTAAATATTTTGATTAAGTTTAATATTAAAAAAAAAAAAATTTTAATCGGTGCGCTTTCATTGTTTACGCTTCTGCCGATGACATCACAAATGATGAAATGCCATTCATTGAACGCAATAGGGGCATTCCACAGTATTTTTGACATTATGTAGAGTCCGTAACGTGACCTTTTTTTGCCATAACTTTTTAATTTACCGTTTGATTTGCAAATTATTTTAATTTGCGCTGGTGTGTTGTTAGGAAAAGATCAAAATAAAATTATATGCTAATCAAACAGTAAATTAAAAAGTTATGGCAAAAAAGGTCACGTTACGGACTCTACATAAATGTCAAAAATACCTTGGAATGCCCCAATATTTAATTCGCATCTTTACTCACGTGTACTGGCAACGATATGGTTGATAGCAAGGAAGGGCGCAATATTTAATTCGCTTCTTGATAATTCTAATGTGGAAACGTGGTAGAAAGATGTGCCAAACTACATCATTTGTGACGTCATAAAAACCATGCCCCCCCCCCTCCTCTTTTTTTTTTTTTTCAAAATCGGGCATTTTAAAAAACTAATTAAAAATGAAGTGTTGGGAAAATGAAAGTTTTTTCTCGGTTCACGGTTTTTTTTTTTTTTTTTTGCTTATTCTATCAATTTCAGTGACTAAAAGTAGAACTTTTGACTAAAGGAAACAACCCCATTGTTTACTTTATAAACATTTCTTTTACTGTCAAAATTTATTTACAAATTACACATTCGTTTTGTCCGGAAAATAATTTAAAGGAGGGAGAAAATGCAGATTGTTTTCAGAAAGCTTCAAAGCGAATGAAATTCACTTAAATTGGAAATTAACAATTTCATTTGGAAATTCGAGAGATAAGTGAAGGAATTTCTGCATATCATGCCTTCACAGCGCGATCATTTCGACTGATCGATGTCTCATTTAGTGTATTCATTGATCGTCGCCACTGAAAGAAATATTTTCCACGAAAGTAATCAGTGACCGGCGGCATTGCCGATGATGTGATTGATTACGTCGTGATCGATGAGCCGGAGCGAACGATATTTTCCTTTACTTTTCGTCGATCGTCCCAAAGATTTATGCCGAACCCTATTGGTTAATATATTTAGTCCAAAGTTATTTGTCTGTCGTCTCTTTTATTTGCTATTTATCATACAAGAGAGAGCATTCTCTCAATGCGATGCTTTTTCTAACACTTGGACTTGAAATATAGCTCCCTTTGTAAGACTCAAAGTTTTCCGAACTCGGCTGAGACCATTTGTATAATTTTTCCTTGGAACATTTAATGTAAAATTTTATTTTAATTACCTGGCCACTATTTTTTCAGTTCTAAGTTTTTTTTAAATACATTAAGTCAAATTTGTTTGGGATCAACTCCGTAGTTTTAAAAACTGTTTTCTTACTTGCTCCCCCACCCCCTTTCGTTATGATGCTTTATAAATTAATCGTTCTTTCTACATTGACCCTTGAGAACCATTAGCTCTGAAGTACATATATTGAAGTTTTTAATTATTAAAATTATGATGTCTAATATATATATATACTGTCCGTTCTCGAAAGAAAGACCACCTACCACTCAGGACAGATTCCATTTCAAAAAGGGGCGATAGGTTGAGGATGGGCACTTACCGCTCGCGTTTGTGGTCTTTGAACACGTTATTTTGAAACTTTTACTTCCGGGTTTCCCTCCCTATTTTGATAAAATCACAGCAGACCCGACGCATGCGCAAATTGGCGCTAAGTCTCGACTTAGGAAAATGAACAGTAATATAATATATATATATATATATATATATATATATATATATATATATATATATATATATATATATATATATATATATATATATATATTGGTATCCGATGCTGTATAAAATTTTCTGTATTGAGTTGAAGGGGAAAAAAAGGGGATTGGAGATGACCAGTACAAATAGTAGGGGAACCTCTCCCTGCCGGAGAGGGAAAGCGTAACAGTGAGAAATGATCTTCTCCTAATTTAAAAAACGCTTTTGATTTTAGTACACGGTTACTTTTTAGTACCAGCACTGACGGGATTTTTTTTTTTTTTTTTTTTTGACAGATTTCTAGCGATATCAAATTTTGGTTTATGCTCCTATTCCATCCGGCTCATTTAATAAAAGAAGTAAAACTTGCTTATGGAACAAGATCAATCAACAAATAAAAGTCAAGAAACGTTTGAGTCGTTTTTCATTTTAAAAATACTAGGGAACCACACGAATAAGTAATAAGAAAGTTCAAATGGTTAGCAATCGAAAGAGTACAAGACATTTTTTGACGCAAAAATTATGTACCCTTGTCCCCCTGTTATTGAGATATAAGGCCTTAAAATCTGCCGAAATTAAAAAAAAAAGCTCCAAATTTTAGAACGTGGCGCAAAATTTGTTTCCTTGCGATGATTGGTGATATTTAGAGAGTTAACTATTGAATCACATTAAAATTGCAGTAATGGGGAAATAACATTAAATTGGTGTAAAAGGAAGTCATGTGATGCACACGCATCTGCTCGTTCTAAAATGTTTTTTTTTTTTTTTTTAACGTTCATTTTCCCCCGCATTATTTGTTTTTCCCCGAATGTTTTCATAAATTTTACATTTTCTTGGGAAGAGTAAAATCTAATAAATACAAAGTAACTAGCAAATTATAGGTAAATTAGATTTAATAAATTTAGAAACTTATATTTTGTAAGGTTATGCAAGTTTGCTAAATAGTTGTCAGAGCAAGAAAAGAAAATGGTAAGCTTTAGCGAGCAGGGGGCAGAGCCCCCTATAGTTTTTTACATTAATGCAATTCTTTCTTAGTTAGTCCCTTTGTGACCGTTTCGTTTCAGATTGTTGCCCGACTCCGTACTTAAACGCGCAGAAAATGCCTTATCCCTGGTGACTGGTAGGGCAGGAACATATATCGACATGTTTCTTGGCCCAACGTCATAAGATTGCCATTAAGTTAAGATAGAATGTGGTAGATAAGTTTACCTGGTTCCCCACGCGGCCGTAAATTTTTGATATGGTCAAGTACTTTCCTAAGGGACATGGGTTACTAAAACTTTTCCTTTCATTGCCTTCACCTTACGTCTTCCCCATTACTCTAGGGAACTAAAGCACTATTGGAACGGCTGGAGTTCTTTCTTCACCTGAGGATACGAAATTATTTTACTAAAACAGTTTTTCTTTTTACCATCCTAAAAGATGCTTATATTCGTTTTATACGGTTAAGTATTCTTTTCCTCTTCTTGAGTGAATGCGAGTATCTTTAAGAAAAAGCTTGCTAGCGATTAGTAGTTATAAGTTTTACTAGAGTTCAGTAGTTCAGTCTTTTTTTTTTTTTTTTGGTGCGTTCTGATTTTAGTGAAAATAATAGTATTCTTAGTTATTTACGCTTACCAGAAAGTGATATTATGCAATCTTTATGTACATGCATTTTTATTTGTAAAGTAATCATGCATGAACTCAAAAGTAATGTATGGAACGCAATTTGTGTGTGTGTACCTGGACGCATTGACTAAACGTCTCAATGAGTTGCTTTTGTAACGTAATTAGCGTTTTCACTTTGCTTGTGTTTATTATTATTGTTATTTTATGAAACGGCATGAAAAAAAATATTTTGCTATTTACTTATTCATAATGTTGGGAGACCTGCGGGGTGGTAGTCTTAGGTTGTTTCTGGGTGTCTGCAGCATATAAAAGTGCCTAATTTATAAAGCGGTTTAAAACGTGTTAAAAAATTGAATACTCACATTCATACATGAAATACACCGCCAGATCAGTCATTCCAGCCGAGTGCTGCAGTTACGTGCATATTAGCACTCATCAGCCCGGCATAGGAAGTGACTGAACTGGAGGTGGAAAACCTGCACGAAACTGCAGTCCAGGGCTGGAATGACTGAGCTGGCGGTGTATTTCATGTATTTCTGCCTTAGCCTTGGCCGTAGGGCGGTAACTTACTGAAAACTCGCAATCATGTTCAGAAATTTGCTTTTTGAAAGCAAATGCAAACTTTAAATTAATAAAGTAAGCATCAAGTAAAAATAACTAGTCTTTAGTTAGTATTTTTCTTTCCTGTATTCATATATTTTGATGATAGTTAGAAAAAAAGTATATTTAACTTTTGTACGTTTTTTGAACCACACGAATCATCTTAGTAAATTGCGACCCTCGGGTTTAAAAAAAAAAAAAAAAGGCTTTGAACCGCTGAAGAGGCGTGCACAGAAATTTTTGGGGAAAACGAATTAAAAACACTAATGATTTTCCCGACCCTTATCCTTATTGTTTACCCCTATATTTCACGCCTAGTTTTAAAAATATTGAGCCCCCTTCAAGATCAGGCCCGGGCCAACCGGTGTCCCTTCTCAAAGTGCACCGTTGACGTAATTAACTTAAAAACGAGTACAATAGTATTTATGAAGAGCAAAGGTTACTTGTCGCGAATTTCAAATTTTGCAGAGAATATTGTTTTCAAAGGGGGGGGGGTATTTCTTGCTAAATTTAACTTATATCCAGGGTTCGTACGGGTCATGGAAATCCTGGAAAGTCATGGGAAAAAAAAAACAGAATTTCAGACCTGGAAAAGTCATGAAAAATTGAAACTTTCATTGAAAGTCACGGAAATTTATTTCAAGTCATGGAAAAATGTCCTGGACAAAGAGAAAAGAACAGTAGCTAAAAGAGCATTAGAAATCTTGAGTGATTTAACAGTATAGCACATAAAAGCTATTAAAAGTGGAAAATTGAACGATCCAAAAATCAAATCTGAATTTTGAAATCTCATTGCATCCACTTCTGTCGCAGCCGCTTGGCATTTTTTGCGATGTGATTTTATGGCCTGGTCATCACTTATTTTGAATTTTCTGTAATTTTCAACACTTCTTATGTTTCATATTCTGTAGTAACAAAATTTCACGTTCTCAGTTTTGCCACGCCCACTCAAAAAAAAAAAAGCAATTCAGTTGCATGCGAGTTCGATTCCATCACTCGTAAGGACTTGATTATTAAATTTATCAGAGTTTATCTTAATTTGTTGAATGTTTTAGAAAATAAAGATCTTAAGTCAGGCGATAGAATACAGAAAAAGAGGAATTCTAATGCTCTAAAACAGTAGTGCCCAACATACGGCACGCAAAACTAATCCATGCGACCCACTGCTACGTTCAATGTCGGTAATTAAACGTGTTCTGGAATTTCTGAACCTATTAATTTATATGCATTTGAAAATATGCAAATTTGTAAACAAAATAAATATACTTTTGAATCATTACTGAATGGTTTTTTTTCAAAAAAAATTTGGTTTAGAAACATAAAGAACTAAACTATGTGACTTTATTTCAAAGAACCAAAATACTTTCAAGTTACGTGGATGATTAAAGGCACTGTTGACACTAAAAGGTAACTTTTGAAGTAAATTTATTGAAACTTAGTGATGACTCATTCAACCTTTGTCCCATTCAATATCATTCTGCCTGTTTTTAAAAAAATATATCAGACATTTAAGCATCATTATATTCGCTTCACTGCATTTTTACTTTACTTAAATTTATATGGTGAAGACAAATAAGAATATTCAGTAAGTTACTGCCCTATAGCCAGGGCTAAGGCAGAAATACATGATTTCATGTATTTCTGCTTTAGCCCTGGCTATAGGGCGGTAACTTACTGAATATTTTGCCCTCAAAATTCGAGTCTCTTGCCCTCAAAATTCGAGTTGAACCAAACCATTGTTTCGGTCACTCGTCTGGTCAGTGCTAATTCTGTATTAGCTACCAGTTTGTTTGGCACTCTTGTCTTCCTTAAGAGGTTTTCTACCTCCAGCTCAGTCACTCCTATGCCGGGCTGATGAGTGCTAATAAGCACAAATTGCAGTCCCCGGCTGGAAGTGACTGAGCTGGCGGTGTATTTCATGTACGAATAAGAATATTTTAGTTTATTAAGTGTGCACTTATATTTTTTCCATTACTAGTAAGTGCTTCAATGAGGCTGTGGAATTCATATAGACGTTTTGCTAATGCTCATTTCCAAATATTACCAGGTTTGAGATTAAATAGTGCTATTCTCTTCGTGTAACGAGGTCATGAAAATTTTCAGAAAAAGTCTTGGAATTTTTTCATCCAAATAGAGTATGAACCCTGTATATCATCAGTCCCTATTTCAAGTATCATGCTAACATTTTTTTTTTTTTATTTCTTCGTATCGAATGTTTTGTCGGGATTGTTTTTGGGCATTAATGCAATATATTTAGTTTTGTGCATTGTTGAACTCAAACTATAATTTATTGCTTCTATCAAGAAATTTAATATCACAGAAATATTGTTATTGTCGACTGAAATCCTTTTTTTTTTACCATCATCTGTGTAACTAACCATTAATGCAACGCTGCAGTTTGTGCAATAACAAATCCTCCCTGATATTTCTATCGAATAAGAAAGATCATCACCTATTCCCCCTTCCCCTCCCGAACTTTACCATGTTCCATAATTGTTGCCGTGGCTAGGACATACTGGTAACTAACTGACAAGAAAATTGATCTGTCACTAAAACATTGGATGCAAGCAAACGAAGCGTAACACAGGCAATTAGCTGTCTGTGATGGCGAAGGGTATAGATGAAAATTCCTTTTTCTGATTGCAGAATGGATGACAGTGTAGAAAAGATCTGATATTACTTCTGCACGATTTTTCTCCTTTCAGTGCGTTATCTGACTAAAGAATATTACTTTTGTTTTTTTTTTCTCCCATCTTATATTCGATTTTTCTTTGTCGTTCTTGTCTCTCCTTTTGCTTTAGTTAGCCTTTTTTCTAGTACTTGGGAAAATTCGAATCGGTTATCATGTAAATTGTAATTGTAGTATTCAATGTAAATTGTCATTCGTCATTTAATTATTATGTAGAATCAGGGGTCGATCCAGGTTTTATTTTTTGGGTCCCCATTTTGTGAAAAGGCAAAATATTTTTGTGAAATTCCTTTATTTTTGTAAGAAAGACCTGCTCGTGATTTTTTTCTTGGAAAAGATTATATTAAAGCAATTTTTAGCTGTCGTATCGTTATAGAAAAGCCCTAGACAGGTTTCAGGGGTGATTGCAAGTTCTTGATGAATACCTGAAAGCTGTCAAGAGAAAATGCGCTGGGGGGAGGGTGGAAGTAAGACTCTTAACATTTTATTCGTAATTTGACACATACATTACATTTATTGCTTTTTACAAATATACATATGCAAGGCACACCTTTCTTAAGGTGAAAGTCTCACAACAGATTTCCTGTTTGCCCCTCTCAAATACTTTAAGAGCAACGAAAATTGCACATGCTGCTGAACGTAATGATAACTCCTAATAAATACAATATGAACAGACTCAAAGATATCACATATTTCTTAACACAGAAGTGAAATACTCATTAAAGATTCCATGTATGTGTTTGAAAAACTTAAAAGTAATTAAAACCCAAAATAATACTGCACCAGCATTCAGCGTTTAATTTTTTGATTTTTGACGTTCTTACAGAGTAGGTATTTCGTTTAAAAACTTTGCAATTTAATGATGTTAATAAATATATAAGAAATTTTATTTGTTTGCCTCGTAACAAGGTACAGTAAACATCAAAAATGCGAAAAAATTCGTTTACCATGGCCGATGTAAGGAAATCAAGATCTTCAAAACAAATAAAAATATAAAAACAGCATGTAAAATAATTTTATTTTAAGTAACGTTATTTTAGAATTGGATTTTGAAACTCAACACAAATTAATACTAAATATATATTGCGTAATCAAAGTAAAATATTAGGATTTTCCTGAAAACAAGCTACCAATCACAAGTGTCCCCTCTCCCGTCCCCCGTCTGACGCTCTCAAGCAAAAACACCTCACGCAGCAAGCAAAAAGATAAGATGGGGGAAGGTTGGAAGAGGCTCCCGCGTAGATGCGTACACATTTGCGGTTAAAAAATATTGTGAAAAGGCTGCCTTTTTATACATTTTTGTGAAGGGGCTGCTTTTACGACGCGGAATTTTGTGAATGGGGCCGCTTTTGCGATGGGGAATTTTGTGAATGGGGGCCGCTTCTGCGACGCGGAATTTTGTGAATGGGGCCGCTTTTGCCATGCGGAATTTTGGTGAAGGGGCCGCAAAGCGGCCCCAATTTGGCGCTGGATCGACCCCTGAGAATGAAATTCGAAACATAGATCAAAAGGAAAAGTCGAGGTGCCTAAAACACTTTTCCTAGTCGCCATTGGGATGGCAAAATTTCAAAACCTTTTTTTTTTTTTTTGGGGGGGGGGGGGGAGGATAGAAATTAGAAATGACATTACACACAGAGGCGTGTACGGGGGGGGGAGAAGGGTGACTTGTTAGCCCGAGATTTTTAAAATCAGAGGTGAAGTATACGTAGAGACGTAGGGTTAAACAGTATGGATGGGGGCCCGTAAAAGTCATTTGTGACGCGCCCCAAAATTGCTATGCACGCCCCTCTCCACACACAATAGTTGAAAGTAAAAAATAATGTAAAAAAACATTCAACTTCCGTTAATCAGGTCTGTTATTTTAGAAGATTTAAGAGGACAATTGCTCCCCTGGATTCAAAAAATTAAGGTACAGTAAAATAAATACAGGCGTGGGTTTGGATTTTTGTTTTTTAAATTTTATGTAGTATGCATTGAGTATGTACACTTGCCCATACCTTCTGGAAACGTTTCGTGGCCGTTTTCGTTGATTAAATAGCATAAAAATTTAATTTAAAAAAAAGCTTTTATTTCATACCTCAATTTTTGACTGGAACGGAATATTTACTCATTTATACCAGACGTTCATGTTTGAAATTTTCCCACATACCAAAAGCCGATGAATATTCAATAATTAACTTTTTAGCATAAATCAGCTTCTAAGGGGATGTTGCAATTGAATGATTTTCCAGGGCTCCCAAATGGTCCGCTTTTCCCGCCAAAGTCCGCTTTTTCGGGTTAAGTCCGTTTTAGACCGCTTTTTAACATTTTGGTCCGATTAGTCCGCTTTTATATTGTTTTTACTTAAATATCAGATTTTAAAAGTTTTCCATTGTGTTAAAAGATACTGTACACCCAAACACGCGTCCGCGGCGCCTTAACCTGACTTTCCCGTATTATTTCGCTTTAGATTGACGTCATTACTCCTTCTTCAACCGCTGCAGCATGGAAATTCATAAAAAAGAGGTTTTGGGAGGAGTTATGACGTCGAATCGCGAAGCAGGGTGCTACCGATATTTCTCGGAATTTCAGCCTTACGATTGCAATAACGAACGAACTTTCCCATCTCGAAACTCGAATATTCCTTTATCTCAAAGTTTTCATTGGACCCCAAGCTCTTGAGACTGTTGTGGAAACTTCCCATAACTCGGAACGTTTTAGCCGGTCCCTTGGGACTTATGTCAATCGTTGACTGTAATAGTAACGCTGCTATGAACCACCCCCTTTTGCAAATAAATTCGGAAGTAATCTCGTGGCGTATGCGCCATTTTTTTTTTACAGGTGCATATGCTCGTAAATTTTACGCCTTGAAAAGTTCATGAAAAAAAAAAGTTTATTTTCCAAGTGCTTGAAAGCCTTGAAAAAGTATAAAAAGTATCTTTATTGCTTGAATTCTTTTAAAAAATCATTACAAGCAATCTAAAGCATACTTTTGCTTGTAATTCTTTTGAAAATATTTCATCAGTGCAATTTTCTCAACGTAGGTTCGATATGCAGTATCGCGAAAAATTGCTTTCGTGTTTGAGGTTTCAATCCTTTTGCATCTTGTAAATATTTTGATGTTTTTTACAATTGGAAGTTATTTTGACATGTGCTACCTTACATTAGCTTATTTCTCATTTAATTTCAATAATTAACGAAGGAATTAGTTTGGAAACCATGACAACATTGAACTTACTCGAACTTCGCGGAAAACTGCTTCTCGCGTTGGAAATTTCAATCCTTTTGCATCTTGTAAATATTTTGATGTTTATGACAATAGGAAGTTATTTTGACGTATACTATTTTAGATTAACTTATTTTTCGTTTAATTTCAATAATTAACAAAGTAATTATTTTGGAAATCATGGCAACATTGAACTTACTCGGACTTCGCGAAAAATGAGTTTTAGTGTTTGAAATTTCAATCTTTTTGCATCATGAAAATATTAAAATATTTTGCCCAATCGATTGTTATTTTCCCACTTGCTATCTGAGATTAGCATGTCTTATGTTTAATTTAGTAGAAAATAAACAAATTAATTTTATGGGAAATATGCCAAAATTGAACTTGGTTCGTGAAAATTTGCTTATCTGAGCTTTCAATCGTTTTGCATCTAGTAAATATTTTTATATATTTGGCAATTTGAAGTTGTTTTGACATGCTGCATTAGATTAACTCCTTTTAATTTTTATTTAAATAATTAAAAAAATTGATATATTTTTTCAAATTCAAATTTTTAGTTTTTCAACCTTAACTTGCAAACTTAATTTTAATTATTATTAGCTTATTTTCGGTTATTACTGTTTTAATAGGGGGGGGGGATATTAAATGTAAACAATTGAGTGCATAACATTTTAACTTAGTGTTTGTATTTAAAACAAAGTTGAATTATAAAATTTTATAAAGGTGAATTTTTGTACATTTTTTTTTCATTGTCATGATGCCTGCTAAAGAGGGGAATTAGTCCCCCCCCCCCATAAAAGTTCAAAGCACTGATGGCCTTGCAATCATGGAGTTTTTTTTTAAATCTAAGTTTTATGATTCTTGAAAATATACTTTGAATATGAAAATTGCAAAACTAAGCCTCATGTGATCTGCTTCTCTTTGTGATTAAGTATTTCAGACATTTTTAGGAAAACTTTCAATACAGTAGATCTTTTATCAAAGTGTCTCTTGTAGAAAAAGCAGTTTGTTTTCCTATACTTTTTATATTACTTTCTTTTATTTATATGTTAGCATTAAATGAAATCTGCATGTATATAGTGCAAATTTAGGGTAGTACCTTGAAAAATATTTTTTTACTCTTGGAAAAGTGCTTAAATTTTTTTCTCCCTAAAGGGTATGAACCCTGTGATAAGAGATTAAATTTAAAATATAAAATAATTTTACTATAAACTCAGTTGTAACTTTGTTGAAAATCAAAACAATATTTCTTAGATTTCAGTGTAAGTCATGAGGAAGTGCAAATTTCTCAACAAATAGTTAGATGAAACTGATGACAATGGGAACAAAATTAAAGACTGGGGAAAACAACAAGAGAATAAAGTTTTTTGTTTGGTGTGTGATAACACTATATTAAGAAGCATTAAAAGACAGAAAAACATAAAAATAATTTAAAACTAATTAAAGATGCTGAGCAGCATCACCTATCCTTTAGTGAGACTACCAGCATCCCTGGTTCAAGTCAAAATGTATCATTATGCCTATTTAGTTCTAAAGAGGCTGCTTTAAATGCTGAACTAAGTGCCCCCCCCCCCAATGTTATGCACTCTATCAGTGGATAAAGAGATCAGTTTCACAGGTGATAAAAGAATTGTATCTCTCATTATTATAGTTAATTAACGAATTATCTTCACGAATTTAGCAGCTGGCAACTAATTTGCCTTTTGGTGCTTCCATGGATTTAACTCTGAGTGGTCCTCCCAAGGTCCTCTTTTTGATCCTAACTGGTCCTCTTTAGTCCCCTTTTTGATTGAAAATGGTCCTCTTTTACCCTTTTCTGAAGCTAAAATGTGTTGGGAGCCCTGGATTTTCTCGTTTAGCACAACTACAATATCTTAAAAGGTGATGGAAGGAGGGTCATTCCACATCAAATCAACACAATTTTTGACAAAATTTTACCTCACCCTCTCAGATTTTGATGAAATTTGGTACAGAGGTAGTGTTAATGTAGACATAATAAAATATAATTTATTTTTTGAAAAATATGAAACGGTTTTGAAGATACAGCGCTGTAAAGCTACCAAAAAGGGGTCAAAAAACGTGAAAGACTCAATTTTCAAAATGACCTAGAATCTTTTCTAATTAAGATAAAGAGTTGTGGTGAGTTTCATCTGACAGCACTTTTAATGACTTTTTCAATGATAGACAACATGGTTAGGTTTGAAAAAAAAAATTATTTTAATTAAATTTGAATTAAAATTTAAAATTTGAATTTCTCAAAATGCGCGTCCTCAATTTCTTTCAAAAATTTTTTTTAAAAATGCTTATACACTACTCAAATGGCTGTAGAAGTTTCAAGATGGGCTTACAATGGGTTCATGTTGAAAAAAATATTTGAATAAACCGCTGCTGGATCTACATCACAATTACACCGTATAATATAGTATGGTTTTAGTACCAGAAAATATTTATTAAAGGGATGAAACTAATTCGTTTTACTTGCTAGTTAAATGCCAAGTAGCTGATTCTAAGAGTTTTTGCAGTCCATTTAATTGTATTTTTTTTATTTAGTTACTTGTCAGGTTCTTCATTTTGATACTCAATGTAAATTACACCAAGAAACAGCAAAAAACCACATCCATTTTCATGTAAGTTGGTTAATCTTCCTATTTCAGGAATATCACCCCACCCCGACCTTCCTTAAATGGCAGGACTGCCTGTTGAAACATACTTGAACTGGTAAATGTGGGTAAAAGTTTGTCAGTCGCATAACCTAAAATTTTAAATCTATCATTACTTCATTTTTTAAAATAAATTAATGTAAGAAATTTAGACAATAAATATTTTGTTCTAGTATTTTTTATGCTTTTAAATTTTTTTAAATATTAATAAACCTTATGAAATGTAATGGAATTAATTTTGAGGCATGCTTGCTTATTATTTAAAAAAATATATATACAACTGATTAAAACCAAGTTATCAATTATTTGAATGGTTAACTTGCTAGATTTAAAAAGGGGGGGGGGGAGTGTGTGAGCTATTTGGTAGTCATTAAGATGACCTCACATAGTTGAGAAAGAAAGATGAAAAAAGTAATAAATTTAGTTACCAGATCTCCATAAGGTTTCATTAGGCATAACCAAGCAAGAAGGAATAGAACTTTGTTTATATTAAGCTACATCTGGCATATGTAGGTCTGACATATGGGCTTCATTATAATGTGCATGTCTGGATAGATTTTGTATATCACCAGAGTTCCTTGTTTTAAGCTCAGTGTCAATTCTGATCAGCCCCAAGTCAGATGTGTGTTTTATTGGAGTGTGTTAAAGAGATAGGGAATATATTGAGTTTTTGTTAACTGCAGTATTATAGTGAATACAAGGAAATTTTAATTTAAAATTCTTATTATTTTCATATTCTTATTATTTTGTACATACCAGATTTAATGTATTTAGTAATCACAAAAGTTGTTTAAGTATTAAGTTTTTGTAAATATAGGGTAAAATGTAAATTATTATGTAAAATGTAAGCTATGGCTGATCAAAGATACTGGACTGCACAGTGTTTTAATCCATTTAAAAAGGATAATCACTGCGTTAGAGACAAAAAGAAATTACGTGAAGTTGCAGGCTGGATGACAGAATACTTGAGTGGAGTTCCAGAAAATGCTAAAATTTGCCATACTTGCAGGAAAGAATTGTCTCTTTTAAGGAAAAATGAAGACTCAAGCCAGCATATTGAAGACAGTGGATGTCCTGAAAGTTGTGATCCAAATTTTGCCCCTAAGTCAGAAATTGTTGAAACCTTAAATGTGTCTTTACAAGAATTGGGAGAGTCTCCGATTGATAAAAGGAAATCAGAAAACAAAGGTTATTCAGCAAATAAGATGAAAAAGATTAGTACTGCATTAAAATGCAAACTGTTTACTAATATTGAAACATCTTCTGAGAGTGAGCCTGAAACAGCTGAAGAAACACTTTTAAATAATTTGAAAACTAAATTCACAAATTCTTCTTCTAATGTTAACAAATTGATGATACTTACCTGCCTGCCTGAGTCATGGAGTATACGAAAAATTATGCAGGAATTCAATGCTCCTAATTACATGGTAAGAAAATCAAAAAAACTCTTACAAGATAAAGGTATCCTGGCCAGCCCGAATCAAAAATCAGGGAAAAGTCTTCCTCCTAAAATTGCAGATCATATAAGAGCTTTCTACGAAAGTGGAAATTAGTAGAATATTACCAGGAATGAAAGATTGTATATCTATTCGCACCGAAAATGGGGATAAAATAAAAATATCCAAACGGTTGATTCTCTGTAATTTGATGGAGGCGTATAGATCTTATGAAGATAAATATCCGAACTTTAAGATAAGTTTCTCCAAATTTGCTGAACTAAGGCCGAAAAATTGTGTACTTGCTGGCCAAAGTGGAACTCATACGGTTTGTGTATGCACCCCCAACAAAACGTAAAGCTGATGATTGAGAATGCAAAATTTGATTTGTTAACTGATGGTAAGCTGAAGACTTATAAACATTGCATAGCTAAAATTACTATATGTAATCCTGCATCGATAGAATGTTATTTGGGAAAATGCTCTTTTTGTCCAGGAACTAAAGAAATCAAAGACATGCTGGAATATTCGTTTGATGAAAACATGAAGGAAAAAATAACTTTTCGTCAATGGATATCAGTTGATCGTGGCAACCTGGAAACTAAAGAGAAATCTGCAAGACTTCACAGATTTATTTTGTGAAAAGCTTTTTGTTCTTGCTCGGCATGATTTTATTGCAAAGCAGCAAAGTTCATTTTTGAATGAAATTAAGAGTAAATTAGTAGATGCAGAATTTATAGTAATATGCGACTTTTCTGAAAACTATAAATTTGTCCTACAAGATGAAGCTCAAAGTTACCACTGAGCAAGTGAACAAACCACAATTCACCCATTCATAATTTATTATATTAGTGCAGGAAAACTTGAACACATGAGTTTAGTTGTTATAACTGAATGTTTAGAACATAATACAGTGGCAGTGTATTGCTTTCAGAAAAAGTTGATTGATTTTCTGAAAGGAAAATTTGATGACAAGATTAGGAAGATTTTTTACTTTTCAGACGGTTCAGCAGCTCAGTACAAAAACAAGAAGAACTTTTTCCAACCTGTGTTTCCACAAAGAGGATTTTAATATAGAAGCTGAGTGGCACTTTTCAGCCACTGCACATGGTAAGGGACCATGTGATGGTATTGGTGGTACAGTAAAGAGGTTAGCAGCAAAGGCAAGCCTACAGAGACCTTATGATAATCAAATTACAACACCAGTACAATTGTATGAATGGGCTGTACAAAATGTTCCACCTGTCAATTTCGTTTATGTCACTCCAAATGAATGCATGAACACTGAAAAATTCCTTGCAAATCGTTTCAATAAGTCAATAACCATTAAAGGAACACAGAAGTTACATGGATTTATTCCCGTAGCATCTAGTACATCAAAAGTCAAAGTCAAAACATTTTCTCATTCAGCAGAATTTGTTATTGAGAGAGTAAGTTCTTCAGAAGATAGGCTCAAACTTTCAGAAATACAAGGTTATGTATGTGTAATATATGAACATAACTGGCGGCTTGCATATGTGCTTGAGAAAAATGAAGATACTGATGAAGTCAAAGTAACTTTCCTTCATCCAGCAGGACCTTCATCTTCTTTTTCTTTTCCAACACAGCCAGATACACTATGGGTATCAGTCACTCAAATATTATGTAAAGTAAACCCAATGACTCCAACAGGTAGAGCATACACACTGCCAGAAATTGAAACTCTACAAGTTATTGAAATATTCAAAACTTTCAAGTAAAGGTATGCTGTGGTCATAATTATATTTAAAATTAATACAAAATAAATTATTTGCTAGAAAAATAATTACAATAGGCTTTATTAATTTTTTCCTTCTATTTCTTAGAGCCTATAGCATGTCATCTAATACCTATTTTGTGCTATCACTGCTTTATTCAATGATTTATTTTAATATGAACCACTTATAAGCCCACTTTCAAAATCATTCAGGCATTTTAGTCAGCACTGAATAAACATTTATAATAATTTATTTATTTTTTATGCATAAATATTTTATTAACACTAAAACTATGTTATATTATATGTTATAATTGTGTTGTTGATCCAACAGTTGTTTATTCAATGATTTTTTTAAACATGAACCCATTATAAGCCCATCTTGAAACTTCTACAGCCATTTGAGTAGTGTATAAGCATTTTTTTAAAAAATTTTGAAAAAAATTAAAGACGCGCATTTTGAGAAATTTAAAGTTTAAAATTTAATTCAAATTTAACTAAAATATTTTGTTCTTAGACCTAATCATGTTGCATATCATTGAAAAGGTCATTAAAAATGCTCTCAAATGAAACTTGTTTCAACTCTCTATCTTAATTAGAAAAGATTATAGGTCATTTTGAAAATTGGTTCTTTCACGTTTTTCGACCCCTTTTTGGTAGTTTTACAGCGCTATATTTTCAAAACAGTTTCATATTTTTCAAAAAATTTTTTATATTTTATTATGTCTACATAAAGACAAACTCTGTACCAAATTTCATCAAAATCTGAGAGGGTGAGGTCTGATCACTGTGTTGATTTGACACGGAATGACCCAGGACTGCAAAGAAAGAAGAAAAAAAAAAAGGTACACTAATGTGCCCTTAAGGGGGTCCGGGGACACATTTTGAAAAAATTTTTATTATGTACTTTAGAGTTTTGAAATTTTTTGAACTGATTCATCATTTATTTAATAAGCAAAATCATAACATAAATATGAAAAAAAAATTATTTTCTTATTTAAATTTAATTAGTTTTTTTTCAAAAAAATGGGGTTGCTTTAAATTGCTATAACTCAAAAATATTGTTGGTCAATTTTCAATTTTTTTTTCAAAAAAGTATGCACAAATATCTAAGCTTTAATTTTTATTCGGCGATTTTAAAAATATTGATTCAATAAAAAATAAAAAAATATTTGAAGAAAAATTTCGAAAAATTCGAAGATACTTTTTTTTTAAAAAAATCATAATTTTTGCAGTAAACGTTTCTTTCAAATTCGCCGAATAAAAATTAAAGTAAATTGCTTGAAAAAGATATGCTCCAAGTTTCATTACTTTATCTCTATCGGTTCCTGACTTATAAGAGTTTGAATGCAGGAAATCGGGAAAAAATTGCATCATGGAGAAAAAACGCGCTTAAAGTTTTAAAGTTATGTACACATTCGTTAGATGCATGCAACAAAAATAACTATAACTTTCGTTCTATTTAAGGTAGAAACAAGATTCAAACGTCCTCTTAAGCAGAAAAAAAACGGAGCAATTTTTCAAATTATAAAAAAAAATTTGCAAAATTTGAGGATTTTTGTGTCCCGGACCCCCCTTAATGGGAACAGTCGCTAATTTACTGATAGTCCCTCGAAATGCGACTGACCGGTGTTAACGTTTTTTTTCATAGTAATCGAGAGGTCCCAGTTTTTTGAAGGTTGCCTCGAGCCCTTTTACAGTCTTTCATGAATTAGATCTTCTGTAATTCGGCTTAAGTAAAATATGTTTTTCATAAAACAAGTGAAGCATAAACAATAAATTAAATAAATAAATAAATAATCGCTTTAAAAAATAAAAAAATATTTTTTTGTAGCAATATGAGCTGAAAAATATAAAAAAAAATCTTCGAATGTAAGTATAATCAGCAGCTACAGAATGTCCAACAACTAAGTATACCTTAATTTTTGAATGAACTTAAAATAATAGGAATGAAATAATCGACTAAACAATTAAATTTAATGTTAAAAAATAGTTTTTTTTTGGGGGGCGGGGGGGGGTAGGTATACTAGTTGCCTTAAATTTATCATCTCTAGCTAGCGTTGACGCTGAATGAACTTGTAAACAGGAAGCCACCCCACTTCATTTTTAACACGCTTTTATTAGCTTCACCTGCATGTATGTATGTATCTTGTAACAGAATCTTGCAGCTCAAATTTCGCCCACTCCCTGCGATCGGATTCTTTTGAAATTTGGCACGCGACCCCAGACCCCGATGACAATGCAATATTCTATAATCAAATTAATTAACTCTTTTAATTGTTAGTTTTCCTCCAATTTTAATCAATATTTTGGCATAAATCCAACAATGTGAAAAAGGAAAAATTTGAAAAAATACATTCAAAAATGCTCGCAAACATTATTTAAAAATATCTACAAAAAACCTTTAATTTTTCTGAATCCGACAAAATTTGTTCCAATGTTCCAAGGTAATTAGAACACGAAATATAATTGTTTTTAACTAATTTAATGCCAAAATTTAGGTGAGCCTTCAATCGGAAATTCATTGCTGATCAGACTATTGTTGAACAAAACTTTTATCCAAATGCATCTGAAATTTTCAAAGTAATATAGATATGATTTCTGCACACATACATCGATGACTGAGATGGATTAGACAATTACTCCACAGGCAATTTATCAGCGAAGTTTAATGTTTTTAGAGCTCAGCTATTACACTTTAATGGGGTACAGTTGCTCTTTTTGGAGTTCGAGAGACCACGTTTCGAATGCCTCCCGAGATCGCTTTTTTTGTGAAAATTTCATGAGTATAAAAGATTTTCTTCCATTTGTTGTCTATGCAAAAATGTAAATAGACAGCACCCCCACGGTTTTTTGTATTACATTAAAATTAAGTGATTATTCAACTACTATCATCCAAAGATTATTTTTTCACTTTTTAGTTCATTTTGCTACGAAAGCGTGTTTTTTTTAGTTTTTTTAATTACATAAAAGTTTCATTGTTTGATCAAGTATTTTATTCCCCACTACAGTCAAACCTTGATATCTCGAACCTCCTTACCTCGAAACCCTTGATGTCTGGAGTTCCCCAGCGTTTTCTATAGAAACCCCTATTTATTTTCCATAGTTATCTCGAAATTTTATTTTTTGAAACCCTTGATATGTCGAGATGTTTGCACAGAAGCAAGTTTCAATTGTCGTTTTGCCTTGGCAGTTTTTGTAGTAAAACCAGTTCCAGGGACAATTGCTTAACGTTTTTCGTCCCTTTTCTTGGAAATTTTGTGAATAGGGGATTGGGGCAAGATAATAGGGGAGTGTTGGTATGAAGGAGGTGCTGTGTTTTTCCCCAGAGTTTAGAATCTTTGTTCATTTCTCTCTAACATGTTGTCCATTTTGAAGAAAGGGGTTCGATTTTTCGTCCGTCAGTTTTCAAGCAAAAACGGAAAATGCGTTCCTCATTTTCATCATTCAGTTTTTTAACTCCTATAAAATAGCTGCTGAGAACTTTTTGAATGTGAGGTTACTGGTTAAAGATAAAATTAGAATTTTTAAAGTTTTAGGTGAAAAAACCAAGTTGAAATTGTTGTTCATTTCAAAATCTCATCCTGTGCACTTTCGACAATTAGAAAATTTCAAATCTAGTGAAATATTGAAGACTACTTTATTGATCGTAATTTGAAGTGGTCCGATAGTACATATATAAATGAATATACCGTACGTGTGTGTAAATGTGAGAGCTACTAGTGTAATTTTTTAAAAACCTTGATAACTCGAAAACTCTTATCTCGAAAAAATTTTACCATCCCAAGAGATTCAAGGTTGCACTGTATTTTAAGCTTATTCAAAAAATTAAGTTATATGTAGTTGTATGTGGAAACTTCTGTAGCTTCTTATTATGGTTTACATACAAAGATTCTTTTTTATTTTCTAGTTAATACTGCTTCAGATATGGTTTTTTTTTTTTTTTTTTTTTTTGGTTTTTAAATACTTACCTTATTTAAGGGATGGGAGTTGTTGCTTATTTGCCACTTTTTACGGTTTGGCCGCACAATGCACGAATTTTGAAAGGTATGTTTTGAAAAGCAAAAAAACTGCGCAAGTTCATTGTTATTCCTGTTGTCTCTTGTTAAAATTTTTATTCTATGTTTAAAATCTCGTTTGCTCTCGCTTATTTTTTCTACCCTGCCATTCGCTAGCTTGTTTGTTTGAAAATTTTATAAATTGATTTTTCCCCCCATATTTGCCGCGCTACTAATCAGCGCAATTTTTATGGCCGTTTCTTGATTAGGCATGCGTGTATGCTTTTAATTTTATTTATGTCTAAAAATGTCCTAAACCATTTTATGCAACAAAAACAATTGTCAGGTTTATCTTTTAGAAACGATTATCAACTTGTAGCCAATATTAATAACACTGACGCGTATATACATTCATACATACTGTTTTATTAAAAGTTAGGTATCAGTCAAGACTATTTATACTCTAAGACGGTAAAAATATAATTTTTTCTTATGTTTACTAGTTTTCCCAAAATATTTTAATAAGATGTCTTAAAATATTTTTGTACATATTAAATGGGCCTTAATTTTCAAAAAGGATATGGTAAGTAGGGGTCCTCCGTATCTCTTCTTTCATTTATTTTGGACTAGTATGAATAGAAATGAGAATTAAACTAACTAATGGTAACCTCTTCCTTTCAGGAAGAAATACGAATGGACACGTCCAATTATTGGGATTAACAAGTTTGTAGATTTCAAAAACGTAAGGTTTAAATGCATCCTTTTCACAACTTTTTACTCATTTCCTCTTTATTTAAATTTTTTTAAATAATATTCGATAAGCAGTGCTATTTTTGCTTTCCTTATTTATAAAGTAGCTTGCTATTTAGAATTCTTTCAAATCCTTTTTTTAGTCTTAAAACAAAACCGTTACTCTAACTGTTACAATCGTTTATTTCCTTTAATAACTTTTAAAATTAAAAAATGGGAATGCGTATATTTTTGCATAAAAATGTTAGACATTATTAGTTATCTTGTGAGATTATTTCAGCATTCCATTATTTGCTGCTGTTGTTGGGCCTGCCTGAATGCTTACGCTGCTGAAACAGGTTTGATTTCATTTTGAATCTTCTTTTTGCCGCATTTTTTTTTTTAAATTTATTTTTCAACACAATCTGCTATGTATTAATTTAGTAAGAAAGGAAAAGGTTTCCAAATGAATACTAGGCTGGGAGATTTGGCTTTAGGGGCTCCGTAATTTAAGGAAAATTCCTCTATTGGCTTAAACTAAATGTTAGTGGGATAATGAATAACATAGCTATGTTCCCTACTAGTAGATATTAAAAGATATTCTCTCACAGGTAAGTAAAAATAAAGAGTGTAAAACATCAGTTACATGTAATTTGAAGTGTGTGTAAATTCTTTTCTTAGTTTCTTTCCATCGTCGTTCTGTGTTTGGATTCGCGTAAAGGGTTGATGGAAGTCATAAAATAATATATTTTTAAAAAAAAATCTGTTTATCATAATAGTCCCCCATATTATACTTAATATTTCTGTTAGTAGTAGACTTTTACCTCCTACCTCTGCTCCGTTCTTCACTAAATCAAACATATGTTTTAAATTAAAATATTTGAAAGAAGAACCTTATATTTGTTCTATTTAAATAACGTTATTATCTATTAAACCAGAGTTAAGAAAAGAATAAGAGTAAACTTTTTTGTTTAAAATGGCTTCGAGCGATATAGCTATCGCCACTGTACTTTCAGGTATAATGCATTGTGTTCAATCATGATATAATTATTTCAATTTGAACTTAGGATTTTGCTTTCGAGATGGTTTGGTTTACAATCTCATTTCAGCATCACATCTAAATACTGCCTGCTTCCCTTCGCTGAGACCTAGCGCCAATTTTGCGCATGCGTCAGGTCTGCTCTGATTTTATCAAAATAGGGAGGGAAACCCGGAAGTAAGAAATGCTAAGTAACGCGTTCAGTAGTTCTTCAAAAGTAGCGTTTGAAAAAGTTTGAGATACCTAGTGCGAACGGAAAGTGCCCATCCTCAACCTATCGCCCCTTTTTAAAAATGCAATCTATCCCGAGTGGTAGTCTTTGTTTTATAGAACGGACAATATCTAGCATTTTACGTCAACACATAGTTACATAGAATAAGATCTCTTTTGTAGTGCGTTAACTTTAGTTTAATAATATGACTGTCTGTCATATTCATTTGTTCTATTATTAAATCAATATTTGCATTTGGTTCATATCGCTGAGATTATTAAATAGGTAGTTTTTTAAAGTTTAAGGCCCACGTAAGCAGTTTGCCGTCAGGAGTTAATAATAATAATATTTTAAAAAAGTCCATCCAGCGAAAAACGCATGTATTGCAGAAAAATATTATTATTCCTCGCTTGAAATATTTATCTAGTTTTCCCTTTCTTGTTCGTATTTTCCAAAAATTGAAGATTCTTCTTCGAACCCAAATAAACTTTTTTTTTTAATTCAAAACTATCTTCAATTTTTTTTTTTCTCTCCAAACATAAGATCGTTAACCAGTCAAGTTTCTTAGAGAGGTTTAAAAAAAGTTGTGAAAAATAGCGAGATTTCTCAAAGATAACGTATGCTTACTTTTATGTACACCGAGAATTCTCTTCGTTTAATATGTACAATTTATAAATGGCGTTCAGGATACGCAAAACTTGAGTAATAAATTACTGTTCCATAACTTAAGCTAATTGGTGTCCTAGAAATTTTTGTAGACTCGATGGTAAGTATCACAATAAACTAAGTCGGATTATTGTATCATGCATTTGTTTATAGTTGTGAATTTGTAAAAGGTTGTTTGCGTGTTCTGACAAAACATTTTTACTTTCAGGAAATGAAAGTCAATTGGGCAACATCACCTAGCAACACTCCTAAACAAGATACAAGTAGTAAGTTCTATTTTATATATTTAAAAAATATATAAATGTTTTAATTTAAATATACAGTTGAATTCGGTTAATACAAAATGTTAAAAATCCACGAATTCGTTCTTATTAGCCGTTATTCGTTACAACCGTGGTATCGTGAAAAGAATGAAGAAATTTTTGCTTATATTTAAACAAACACTATTAATTGTACATGGAATACACCGCCAGCTCAGTCATTTCCAGCCGAGGACTGCAGTTTCGTGCTTATTAGCACTCAACAGCCCGGCATAGGAAAGTGACTGAGCTGGAGATGGGAAACCTCTTAAGGAAGCCAAGAGTGCGAAACAAACTGGTAGCTAATACAGGATTAGCAGACCAGACGAGTGACCGAAGCAATGGTTCGGTTCAACTCGAAGATTGAACGCGAGGCAAGGTAATAAGTGAGTGCTAATAAGCACGAAACTGCAGTCCTCGGCTGGAAATGACTGAGCTGGCGCACAGTGGAGTATTTGACTGAAAATCCTGGCCAAAAGTCCAAAATTAAAAATTTACCCGATTTTTATGAAAATTTATTCCATGATAGTTGACTAACTGGTGCATCGATCGGCACCTGTTTTGGAAACTTGAGTCACATACAATTGCTCATAGCCTCAGTGAAAGATGAGATTTCTATAAGAATTTTCCTTTTTTGTTACGTTTCAGCTTAATTATTACGTTTCAATGTAGATTTTTTTGTGGCTTTCTAAATGAATGGAATTGAACCAAACTAATTTTACGGTATAAAGAAATGTCAGGGCTTAGTGCTAATTATAAATCAAAGTAAATATTTTTATTTTCTTTTAGTGAAAAAAATAAAGAAAACTTGGTACGTGAGATTTTTAAAGGCTTTTCGCCTTAATTTATAACTAGAGAAAGCTTTTTAAATGGGTGTCGGGCTTGGTCGGGCTGTTTTGAAAGTTGCATCGTATTTGGCAAAGTCTCTAGTGCTAATTTCAGCAAAAAAATCTTCCGCCTACAACTGCCCTTTTTTAAAATGATTTTTTTAAAAAAAAGTGCATAATCCGATCTTTTTGTGACAAGTCATGATTTTAAACTGAATTTACCTACGAAGATTTAATAAATTTGCAAAAAAGTTATCATAAGTACTACTGAATGAAAATATCGACATATTTGAGCGCACAAACAACAATAAAATTTCAGACACGAGTTTCATGGTTATGAGAAACCGCTTCATCAATGTGTAAAGATATAAGTTATGGAATGAGAATCATCCGATTAATTTCGAAAACGCTTACCTTTATGCATCGCTAAAGAGATTCACTGCACCCCTAAAACATGTGTTTGCGTTCAGCTATGTTAATTTTCTCATGTACGTTAATGAGTTAATAAATTAAATTATTTTGTGATCTCGCTAAGAAAATTTGCTCTTCCTTAAAATTGAGATAGATTTTAGATAAAATAAATAAATATTTATATTTTTTCAGATCATTGCTGCAAATAATGTGCCGGGGGAGGGGGGTCTTTCCCCCTTATACGTAGCAAAAGGGGGGAAATACCCCCCCACACACACACTTGCTAGCGTTAGGAGACAATTGTAATTGTCTCCTAACGTTCCTACGCTAGCGAGCTATCCATATTTAAGACATTTTACCTACTCATTGTGAAATTAAAGTTATATAAAATTTTAGTTCCAAATTTGTTTGTACAATTTTTAGCGGGACACATCACACGATGTAAAACTAAGGATCGACCCAAGGTACGAGTACAATATATACAATTCAAAAACAAAGAGCTTTTGAATATCCATTTTCGAGTGTTTTTACAGTTATAATATCCTAGTTCATTTATTTATTTATTTATTTTTTCAATAGAAAAAAGGTTCTTTGTAACCCCGAAACCCTTGTCTTTAATTCTTTTTGTGCATGATTAACTCAGGGTTTTAATAATTGAAACCAAACGAAAAGAATAAAATTGATTATTTTTTTTTGGTTTCAAATTAGTGTTTTGTACAGAATACTAGGATTTTTTTAACCGCTTTTTGCTCTTTTCCCCCCTCGAACAGTGCACTTAATTACATATCTTCAAAGGAAAACAGCAATTCGCATCGAACCTGTTTACTAATCACTTGTCTAAGCTTTATTGGCAAAGAGCCAACCGTGGCATTCATTTCGGATCGAGTGAAAATTATTGAAAATTTTTATTTCAACTCATTGAAAAAAAATTCATTATAAATCAGTGAAAGAACATAACTTCACCGTTTTCGCTGTAAATGAAGGTAAGGTGTTTATATTATTTCCTTAAAAAGTTTCAGAGCCATAACATTATTAGAATATTGGATGCAAGAATTTTAGTTTACATGGATTGAATAATTGAAAAAAGTCGAAAAAAGTGACCTCCCTTTGTAAATTCTTAGAAATTCGGTTAATTACGTTAGATCTTCAAACAAACCATAATCTTGAAGAAAATTATTTTTCCTATCTAGTGATGCATTGGGTTTTTTTCTACGTTTACTAGGATCGTTTTTACGGTCGTAAACATGCAAAAGTCTAAACCGTGGATAAAATATTAAATATTTCATTTTCTAATTCAAATTTTAAAAATCGAGTTTCAAATTGTAACATTAGACATTTCAGACAACTTGTATACCAAGTTTCATGTCTATAAGTGGGATAGCTTCGCCGTACAGCGCACAAACGCACACAAGGATGTCGCCTTCAGAAGGGTGAAAATTTCAAACTAGTTTTGGCCAGGATTTTCAGTCAAATACTCCACTGTGTGGCGGTGTATTCCTTGTATTTCTGCTTTAGCCCTGGCTATTGGGCGGTAATTTACTGACTATTAATTGTAATTGGCAATACACATTGGTTGCGTTCGACGAACCTCACCGGTGAGTAACCGGTAACTAACCGCAGCGTTCTAAAATCAACCGGTTACCGCACCAGTTACTATTCTAAGCTGTTGATTGGAGCACGTGATCATTAGCTGTCACGTGATTAACTAACCGGTCGTGCTCGTCGAACGCAAGCAATGTAATCTTAATTAGTAGTAGTGCGTTCATAACTTGTTAGAATTGAATGTTTTTGGGGAAAAATGCGAGGCAGATTGTAATCCACGCTGGAAGATAGACATTTCTGTCCAAGCATATTAAAATTTTCACAGGTAAACACGTGTATGGGAGTTATTCTCTATGTTTAACTACGAACATTTTCATTGAAGGGGGTAAGAAATTTTTGTTCGTTTTAGTCGAGACTTCCAACTTTTGCTCGGCGTGAAAGTGTTTTTGTCACTAAATAACAAAAGAAGCTAAACGAATAAAATCTTCGTTTTAACAGTGATTTCGTATTAAACGTGCTTGTATTAAGAGAGTTCAACTGTATGTGGTTTTAATTACTGAGTTTAGACCAATAATGATTGACCATTACAAAATCATGAACTAATTTAAAGTTGTAATAATTGTGGCTTAATCAGCAGAACTGCAAAACTGGATTACGTACTTTGTATTTCAAGATTGGATACCAAGAGAAAACACGTGGAATGAAATTATTTTTAGACGAGAAGAGTTCTCTCTCTCCTAAGATTGATAAGGCAAAAGCTATATGCCTCCCCTTCCTCTTTGTCATTTGAGCTGTCGTTAACAAGTGATACGTTGTTCATGCAGCGCATCCGGACAACTGGAAAATTATGGAAATTCATAATTTTCGACCCTGAGCAAAAAGGGTCATGAAAAATCTTTATTTTCAGCAGGAAATGCTTATAAATCACGGAAACTGATAATTAGTCGTGGATTTTGGGTTCTTATGCATACATATTTCAATAAATTTTATAGATTAAGTGCAAAATTTACGTATCTTAGCCATTTCATGATTTTTTCACGCGTCTTTCCCGTTTTTCACGCATTCCGAAATGTTTTTTTTTTTCTAGCCGCAAGCGGCTAAATGCGCATTTTGCTTTTTATGGCATTCACCTTTAGTCGCCAAGATTGCCGCCTTATGCGCCTTTTTTTTTTTTAAACCTTACCATTAAACCTATTCCTTAACAAGAATCATGCAAAGCCCCGTGTTTTATTTAATTAAAATGCTCCCACGGCCTCCAAAAAAAAAAAAAAAAAAAAGTGAAGTGTGTTCCCCCGTAGCGTACAAAAAAACTTCAGCACCGACGAAAGACGCAGTATGGCCAGGGCATCGGAACATCGCAAAAAGAAACTTACAAATATACGAATCTAAAAACACAGCTTAGCATTGTTCATAGAAAAGTTGTTGTTTTATTTATTTAAAAAAATGCAGGGTGGCTACGGAACCGGGAAATCAGGGAAGAGTCAAGAAATTTTATTAATCAGGTAAAAATCGGGGAATTTTATTGATCGGGTGAAAATCAGGGAAATGTCGAACTTTCGAAAAAAAATTCAGGAAAAATTGTCTGAATGAATGTAAAAAAATAAATAAATCAGTCAATCAAAAAATAAATTCTTTCGCAAAATGAAACACTGTAACTCCTTGCCCATTTTCTGCAGACTATCTGTTTAAAGAAAGAAACATTAATGAGGTCCGGATTGTACAATACCGCTTATTTGTGCATCCTTTTTCCTCAACGTCGAAGCACCGAACCTTAGCAAATAAATCAGGATTCACTTTTCAAGACTGCTATGCGCTTGTAGGGATTTTTGTTATACGCAGCATGAATTTTCTTTTCTCACGTTCCATGCTACGTAAAATAAGCAACCCTACAGGCGAAGAGGAAGTTGTCATTACTGCCTTAGTGTCCTTGCTTCTACTCATTGTCTCAAAGTTATTAGTGTACTATAATCACGATTTCAAGAAGAAATGTTTGTTTTTACTTTTTTTTACCTAGTAAAGGAAGTACAGTGGACTCTCTCTATTCTGAACACTCATGGGACCGAACAAAAGTGTTCAGATTATGGGGGTGTTTATTATAGAGGGAGACTGGAAATGCATGCATATGTATTCTATTGCGTTGATAGACGTAGTTTGCCAAGTGATCTATACCAGTTATTGAGATGGGGGTGCTGAATTTTGGATTGGCGACTAGTATAATGTCTGATTAAAACTCAGTAGACATATAACTCTTGCATATTTTTTCTTTTTCAATTTAAAAAGTTTTACGTGACAAACATTTATAAAATATTGCAATATTGTTGTCGGTACACTACCTCTAAAAAAAGTATAATTTTAATATGTTTTTCATTGTGTATTCTCGTGCAAAGTACGTGTTATCATCCAGTTGTTTGAAGTGAAAAGATTTTCGGGTGATTCTCAACCGCATATTGCTTGTACAGTTATGCCAACCGCTCCGCATTTTTCGGAGTTGCTCCTCAAAAATGGCAAAACTCCGCGGCTCCGCAAAGCAGTTATTTTGCTCCGCGTTTCCAGCACGAACGTTTTCAAGCTTATATTTTGCTATTTTATCATGACAAGCATGTAAATATGAGAAATTAAAGATGCTTATACTCAAAGATTGAAACATTGTTTAAGGCTGTTGTATTAATTTAAAAATTATTATTCCTAACTAGTGCTCAAAACGATTATTAAAGCTCAAAAACAATTTTAGATAAGAGGTTTTAAATTATCTTCATTGATTTTTATACAAAACACTGAACTGCTCCGCAAAATTTTAAATTGCTCCTTAAAATAACCACAGATGCTCCTCAAATTGTTCCTCCAATGTTGGCAACCCTGCTTGTAGGTAATCGTACTTAAAAGGTCTTGAATGGTTGGATTCTTGAAGTAGTTCAGTGGCAGAACATCAAGCTCATACTGCTCATCTGAATGATTTTTTGAAATACAGCAATATTTCCCGAAAATAATCTTTCTTAATTCCTCATAATTCACCTTCTTAATGTTTCAATTATTGTGATAAACTTGAGGTGTTTCACAGTGGCTGTACATTAAGGTGTCCCAAGATATAATGGCGAAAATTTTTTTTTTTTTTTGTGAAATCAAATACGCATACCCACTATATTTTTTCCATTTCACCTCAGAAACATGAGAAAAAAAATTTATTGCAATAAAATAACGGGAACCCCTGCCGACTTGAGATCAAAGTTGGACCTGAAATCCTGTACAGCGACTACAGTGGAAAGATTGCTAACTGTATAATTCCTTACTACACGCGACATCAATTTATTCAAAGCAGATATTTACAGCAATATTATACTACAAGAAACGTTACTGTACATATTTTCATTTCAATGTTTGCCTTTTGTAGTCAGGATAGATCTTCCGGTGCTTTTGAACCCAACGTAACACATATTGTTCTTTGTTTCTCATCAGCCGTTAGCAAAGCATGAAAGTCCTGGCATCATTTTTATAGCTCTTTCAGCTGCATCGTTTGCCGCTCTAATCATTGAGACCGCCTATTTTGCACCAAGGAATGAAATATTTTTGACCCATGTATACAGTAAAATTAGGCCAAAAGATGGCTAAACCGAAAAATCCTCCCCCCCCCCCCCCAAAAAAAAAGTTAAAACTTGTTGCAAATTATTTCTTAACCTTCCAGCAATAAGGGGTAAAAAGTCCCAGCACTTTGCGCGTCGGGTTTTTGGGGAAAGGGGGGGGGGGGGCGAAATAATCCTCTTCCTCAATACAAATAATTTCTATTACTTAAAAAAATACTCAAAACTCTCAGAAACCACTCTATAATAGTAAAATAATAAACTCTCACAGAAAAAATTTCTAATTAACTGGAGAGCACAGGCTGGGGGGGGGGGGGGGTGTCCATGGCGCAAATTGCGTCATTGGAATTTTTAATGCAGTTTGCTCAAGGGGTATTTCTTTTTCGAGGGCCTTAATTCTGGATGGGTACTCCGTCTCACTTAAGGGGTGCGCCATCACTTGGGGGGAGGGGGGACGCTGAATTTGCATTCTAAAATCAACGGTTGCAGTGAAGTCCTCGAAAAATATTCACTGATTTTAAACTTTTCCGAAGTACAAAATGCCCCACAATGATATAGTAATGTCAGAAGGATAATTCTAAAAAATCGAAGCGAGCGCAGTGACCAATTTATTTGTGACTGGAGTTATTAAACTGTTTAGAGCGCTGGAGTGCTTTCGAAAACAAAACAGCATAAAAAAAAAGTCAATTGACTGAAATTTCCCTCCTTCGTCTTAATTTACTTCATGTTTTCTACAATCTTTTGCCATCACCGTAAGGGGGGATAAACCGAAATTGCCAATACTGAGACGGGCAATGCTGCAATTCTGCACCCTCTAAGTCGGTGGGGGTTATCATTTGCAAATACCAAGCTGCCTCTCTTTACGCAACTGGTTATGTAAACTATGCTAAATATGCGCACATATACTTGCAGCACTATCTGAAACTTTTGAGAACATTATGCGATAAAAAAAAATTGATAACATCAGCTATCCAACGATCCAACGCTGTGACAAATTTTGTTGGTCCAGAACCTGTAGTGATCTAACGATGGAACAAATCTTGATGAGAGCAATGAGCAATACAACAGTAGAATTCTAAATATTTACATCTTTTTGTCTCCCAGTTTGGAGATCACAATCCGTTTTTAAAGACACCAGAAGTTTCTTCCCTCTCTATGGGTTATTGACTCGGCCGATGACAATAACGCAAGTTGTGATGAGGCCTTTAACGTTGAGGTAGTAACATAAAATGATATTGAAGGCAAAAAATTTAGTGGCATTTCTTTGTAAAGGAAGTGTGCAGTTAAGTCGCTAGCTTTTGTTACGAGAGTAGTTACTATATGTAAAGATGTGTTAACCCAAACCATCTTTTACACCGAATGGTATGTACAGTAAGGATGGAATAACAAATTGCTAAAAACTTTCAGTACGAGTTATGCGCTGATCCTATATCAGTATTCGATGAATCAGGTCTTATAAGAAAAGAAATCCTGAATTTTTAAAGTGTTATTACCTAAAGCAAAAGATCCATCCACCATCACAAATCAAACAGCTGGTGTCATTTATGTTATAGATGGAAAATACTTTCTCCAGCAGGTTTTTTTCGGTAATGATTTGCAAGATTCAAGGAAATGTGCCAGATGTAAATATGGGAAAGTTAGTGACATTTTTGATGGGTACAAAGAAGGAGAAAGCACCACAAAAATATCATCTGCGTCCTGTTACCACAACCAAGCCATCTGCTCTAGAAGACTTTCTGCGCCTCAAATCTTGTGCTTGCTCTGAGGGGTTCATTGGATAAAGTGAATGTTTGAAAAGTCTGAAAGTGGACTGAAGTGCTCAACTATAAGCACAAACTGTGTTAGACATAGCTGCAACAATAACGATTTTGTTGAGGACCTAGATTCCAAAAAAGATTTTGAGAACGAAGACTTTTTGTTACAAGCTTAGGAGAAATCATTTGAAAGCAAAAAACAGTTCAGCGTATTATTTCTGACCATTTAATCAAATGTGCCATCAGAGGGGGGGGGGGATCTATTAGTATATAATTTCGTTTTAGGATGTGAGCTACTGTTCTTATGGGGTGGACAGTCCTGATTTAATGCATAATATATTTGCATGAAATAATACTTCTACTTGAAATTGTAAGGGAGGGTGAGGTATTATTTTATTTGGCAGAGGGGGTTAGCTGTAGCTTTGGGAGGACGTGCACCATCGCGCTTGGAGGATGGACACACTTGATTTTTTAACTTTGCATAAATTAATATTGCTATATAAAATGTATGGAGGGGGGTTCGGGGGTACTGCTTCGTTTTACGGGGATAGGGGGACTCTGTAACATTGGTGGGTTATGTCATCCCTCTTGGGGGGGGGGCAAACATTTTTAATTTTGTGCTTTTAAATTTAGTATGACATAATATTCTCACTTTAAATTTACTCTAAAAATTCCGGAAAAATACCCAAAACAGCAATTTTTAGATGCCCCCCCCCCCTATTCCGAAACCCGGCTCACAATGGAGTGGGACTTTTTACCTGTTCTTATTGGGAGGGTAATAAACAATTTGCACCAGGTTTAGCTTTTTTTTTATGCTTGGGTCCGACCCCTATTTTTACTGTACTAATAAAGAGGGACTCTCGTTGAGAAAACTATCATCAATTTTAAGTCTGGTAAACAATGACTGGCTTTTGGCTGATATGAAATCATAAATTGTTTTCTCTGCAAAATAATAAAATAACCGGTAACAAATGCACGTAATGAAGGAATAATTAATTAAACTAGATAAAATCAATGTGCAAAACTTACCATACAATGAGCCGCAAAGATCTTTCTTCGACGGAATGTATCATTTCTCATGGGTCGAGAAGTCTTCTCTTCGTAAATTCTCACCATTTTTGGTTTTATTTCTTCTTCTACCTCATCATCAAAAAGTGCTAAGACTGCTATTTCGTCAGACAAATACCATAAATGCTGGATGAATTTTTGCAGAGCAGTTTGAGATAATTGGGTCCACATTTTCGCACGCTTTCAAAGATTTCAAAAAGCACAAATCTTTGTTGGGTGCTTTGACTGCCAAAATGCATTGAAGCCATGATTTCACGTATATTTTCACTACAAACAAGCAGACATCTAACAATGCTTCATTTTCCTTTGTATCTAATTTTAGTTGTGAACTAAATAGTAATAGTTTTAGGGAGTAAATCGCTCGAGCCATCCATCGAGCTAGATGCATGGCTCCCGGTGGTCTTATTTCAAATTTATTTTCTGTATCTCCACTTAAAAATATGATAGTTCTATCAACTCTCGCATGTCATCCTTGACGTAACATTAGTAGTTCAGCACGGTAAAAGCCAAATAAATTTTCGATTTCGAGTACAGTTCGGAACAACTCCGCACCTCCTGTAAAGCATTGTATTTTAGTGGGATCGATGTTTTTCCAAGACTTTCTGAGATTTCTGAGAAGTGGAATATCAGAGCTTGTTGTGACTTGCTTAATTTTCTCTTCGAATACTGCCTTTAATATAGCAGTTCATATATACGATGGCGGCAATCAAAGGAAAGCATTTCATCAAATTTTTGCTCAAGAAGGGCGCAAGCACCATTAAAACGACGGGTATTGGAAGCTGTAGTATTACAATAGAGAATTTGAACTTAGAGATTCTTCGAGATTCCAATCTAAAACAGCCTTCCAAATAGTCTGTGCCTGTTCTTTTCCTGTAGAATTATCCAGTTTAGGCACAGCATCGAGTTGTTCCTTACATCCATATGAAATAACTATAGGTAAGCGATCTTTTGATTTTGAGCATTCAAAGCAGGCAACGTTTCCCCTTCTAATGTAAAAATACTACATCCGGTACCTCGTATTGAAAATCAATTTTTATTTTTTCCTCACGTTCCTTTCGCTTTTTGGTTCGAATTTTTTGAACTGAAGATTTACTTATCGGAAATTCATCAATGTTACACCCAAGTGCATCAATAGTAGCTTCAAGAATAAACACAGAATCTCTTATACTTAACTGACACCTATCCAATGCAGCAACTAACTTTGGAGTAATAAAATCGCTCCTCATTACATATTTACTTTTTCTAGGTTCTGATTTACTTTTCCAGGTTCCGATACACTTGTTCCAGGTTCCGATATACTTGTTCCAGGTTCTGGTTTGCTTGCTCCACGTTCTGATATACTTGTTCCAGGTTCTGGTATACTTGCTCGATATGACTTGCTCCAGGTTCTGATATATTTGTTCCAATTTTGATGTTTCAGGGAAATCTTCTCTATATGTTTTTATTAGAACTCGAAGAATAATCTTGTACTGGTTCATACAATTCCAAGGATATTGAAGAGGAATCGTATTTCATGCGCCTATTTTCTTCTCTGACAGCTCAAAGAGAGAGTCGAGCCAGTTTTTTATTCACTCTACTGACCGTGTCGGTCGGGCTCTCTTTGGAGTTGCGTGAAAATCCTATATTCCTCTATTTTGATTAACTGAAAAGCATCAGCATGTGCAATATCGAATAAATTGTTTAAATTACTTACAAATAGGGAAGTTGCAACCTATTAAATGTTCATATTTTGGCTACTGGATATTGTTAAGTCACCCTCAAAACTAAAAAATTCACCATTGCCGAATTTTAAAACACCGTGATTGATTTTTAATGAATTTTTAAAAAATTCACTTGCAAAAGTGCGTTCTTCTGAAACGTTACGAGCTTACGTCACAGGGCACTAATGGGCAGCCTTCCGCCGAAGATCCCTTGTTTTCGCTAGGGACATTTTGAGCGCGCTGATAATTATATTTTTTAGAAATTCAATAATCCTTTTGAACACACTATGGAGGCCGGATTCGTTAAAGCACAATCTAAATAATCTTCCTCAAGTAACATCAATGATGATATTCGAATGTTTCCGAGAGGATGAGAGGTTTAATGTTCCAAAAACGCGAGGAGTTAAATCGAGACCCACGTGATAACAGGCCAGACAACTCCCCTCCCCCCCGCTTCGTTACGCCATCAGTAGTCGATCTTTGAACTTGGCGCGAAACTTTGAAAGCAGTGCAATCTACCAGTTAAACAATAGTGCTTCTTGGTCTGGTTGAAATAGATGAAATAGGAAATATTAACTTCGGCTGCACTTTTTGAATACAATACTGTTGGATTTTTCTCATCCTTTCCACGTACCGGAATGTAGAGGCAATTAAAAAATATATATATAATATAAGTGTCTGATGAGTGAATTTGAGTCAGCGATTTCCGCTTCCGAACAACCTGCATGTGAAGAAAAAAGCTGGGTGTCTCATGGAATAAATTTTAAAGTTCGGAGGTAAGTACTTTTCTCAGATAAACAAATTTACATTTTATGCAGTTAAGATTACTTAAGTTTTCCTCCATTACACGAACAATTGTCAGTTTCCTTTCTGATATCTTTGTCTGTAATTTGTAACTTTAGTATAATGCTTTAATATTTGAAACGGTTAACTTGCAACTTTTTATTTCTTTATTTTTTCAACTTTGTACACGCATTTATTCGAAATGGATTTTACAAGCTGACAATATACATATGTCAAAATTTTCTGCAAATATACTTGTTGCTATCAGAAGCAACGTAACTTGGTGTTGATATTCAGTTAATATGTAAACAAGTTTATTGAAACAGGCTTTTAACTGAACTAATCTTATATTTTCCGTTTGGATTAAATTGTTTCATACGGTAGCATGTGTTATTTTGATCAAAAAACATTCCTTGATGGGCTTCCGTAGTTTTGAGATAGAAGATTAGATTTGAACGCCGGAGGTCGTGGGTCCGATACTCAAACATTTCCCCCCAACTACGCCCCTGCAATGTTATTCAAACAAGCTGGTTCTGTGCGTAAATTAAAAAAATATATACGGTTTTTTTTTCACTGTTGTCTTTAAGTTTTATGATATTTATGCACACATTGTGGTTAAGTTAACGGTATTCATAATTTCTGGGCTTGCGAAAAATTAGTTTTGAGCAGTGGATACACAACGTGTTTTTGCCAAATGCTCTGTGCTTGTTTGTTTATGCTTAAAAAGGGCAAAATATCTTGAACTACATATTTTTTGAACTCTTTGGGTTTTCTGTTAATAAGCTTTCAGGAACTCTGAAACTGTAACATAAATTGTATTAAGGGGCTGTCTATAAAGTATTATGCAAACTTTTGAACAAATTCCCCCCCCCCCTCCTCCTTGTTACATGTAACGCTGTTCAACATGAGCATATTGTTATAAACAACGCGTGACGTCACACTTCTTGTTATCCCCTCCCTTCCCCCTGTCACAAAACTGTCACATTGATTTCCTAAAAGAGCATACTCAGCAAAATGTTGATCTAAATTTAACATATAGTATGAGGTTTTAAGTATTAAAGAAAGTTGCTAAAATGGTCATTCTATGAAAAGTTTTTTGAAAAAGGTTACTTTGTCATCAATTAATGCTTTTTAAAATAATTTTTCAAAAGCCTAAAATGATGAACTATTAAAGCCCCCCCCCCCCACACACAAGAATCATTAGCAGCAGAAAAAGCTAAAAATGGAAAAGTAGCCGAATTCCAAAAAAAAAGGCTGTTTAGATATTGAATACATTTTTTGGATGTACAACATACAGTATTCATGATGTTGTATTATACATTCTTTAATTAACGTTCTTCAAGTTGAATTCCTGTGGGGTAGGGCACCGTCTACTTTGGGGGATGGCACCCAAGCATTCACGTCTTTTGAAAAGCATAAATTTGCTCAGCTAAGTTAACATTAATAATATGGTATTATGTACTTTAATTTGATGTTATGTCTTTGAAACATATTGCAGTCATGTTTCCCGTTTTCTTAAGTAAAAATGTTTATTTATTTTTTAAAATTTCATTTAATTCTTATTCAAATACAATAGTAATATTATTTTTTGTTTTGATGTAATTGTAAAATGAAAGTTCATTTATTTATTTGAATACTTCTTAAGACTTAATGTTTCAATACAATATACGAGTAGTTAAAATGCGATTAGTTAAAAAACAATTTCCAATGAAAAATAAAACTGTGTTTATTTATCACTTTGTTTTAACATGATTGTAAAATAAAATCGTGGTTAGTTATTTGAATACTTTGTAATACTTATAAATGTTTTTATGTCAAATACTATGAATTAAGCTCAGTGTATTTTTTAATGTATGATTATCGGTTCCTTTTTATGTTTTCAAATGAAAAAGTAGAACTTGTAATGCTACTAAAATAACAGAAGTCAATAATAAATAAACCAAATAGTTTTATTTAACCAAAATATTAATCGAAGTGTTCACTTCCCAATATCATTGTGGATCGACAAACGATGACGTCATTTGCTAGTTGGATGGCCTTCCTATCTCGAAGGCCTCGGTTAAATGCGAGGAGATAAGCCTTTTACGTCTCGTCTTCAAAGTCGAATGCACGTCCTTCGGTTTCTCCCCTATCGGAAGATCGCATGACGTCACTTCCTATGCCATTTGACGTCACAAGCGCTTGAACTTTAAAAATTAATTTAAAAAAACTACTTATTCTATCGCAAAATTTTTTTCACCTATGATGTTCATACATGTTACTCTATCGTATAAAAATAAAATTGAAAAATCGAAAACTTCCCTATTCTTGTTGGCGCTGCCTGAATACTTCTTGCAAATTCTTTGCATTATTTTGTAAGTCTCTCTAAATTTGATACAGGTTTTTAAGTTTATTCACACAATTTGGCAAAGATTTGATAGGAATGCGTACTTTTTCCCAAAAGATGATACATTCCCGAATAGCAAGATTCGCACTTTCACTGACGGTTAAATTTGCTTCTCAAATGCTATGAAACAAAACAGACAGAAGTTGTTCGTTAGAGGGAAGTTTTGAGCTTGTAATTTGATGTCTTACAACTCTTATTAAAAAAAATCTTTTTTCGAACTACTCAATTCCACTGCCATGTTTCGTTCACTATGGAAGAACTATACTGCGCTCGCTGACCGGAATGTATTCGTACTGACGCGTTTGACGGTTTGCACATTGCCACCGATAAGCCCCCAACATCTGTTTTGATTTGTTTTCAGTGCATCATTTACAGCTGTTTTGAGCTTCGTAAAGTATCACGTCGCCAGCGTTCGCTTGCTTAGGAATACACATGGTATTAACACGTTTAGGCTGAAGTCGGCACTGGTTACGGTGCTTCAAATTGCATGAAACGTTTTTTGCAACGATTTTGATGTAAAAGGAAAAAAATATGAGGGATGCGTACATAGCACCTTCGAAACCGCTGCGGCAGGGGGGGGGGGGGCGTACTTCAAAAAATGACACTATGTGAAATATATAATTTTTTTAGTGTTAATTTTTCCCTAATTCAATGTAACTTCCAGGCTTTCGGAATGAAATCTGCACCAATACGTCACATGATACATAACTTACTCCTCCACTCTCTTTTGGCTTCTTATTATAGTTTTTAATTTTTTGCCATAAATCTAAGATAGAATGGGGAGTGGCGCACCAAAATCTAGGTACGCTACTGGTATTTCAGGTTTTACAATTTGATTTCTAGAAATTCCCGAGTACCAATTGTGAACATGTTCAGTATATAGAGAGGTAATTGAACCACACTATGTGCACACATATAATTTTAAACACTTTTTTTACCTTTATACTTTCCCCCCGAAAGGTGTTATTGACGGCGAGTGTAAAGTGATGTAAATCACAAAACGCTGCTTTTCATATCTCTGAATATTGATCGTAATCGTACCAATGTCAAACTTTTTGTGTTGCAATTATATTTCAATGGAGATTATTTCTCTAAATATAAGTTTGGGGACCATATAAAAAGTTAAATTATGCATTATTTGATTCATTTTTCTTTTCACTTCAAACTTTCAATATCTTAACTCTGCATACGGTTTTAAACATTTTTGCAATTGGAAGTATACATCTAGGACTAACGGTTGCGAAAATAAAGGTCTTGCAGGTTAAAACGGAACATTAATATTAAAAAAGTTTTTCGTTGAAATATGATGCTTGTCCTACATTTTTCAATCGCGTTCATATGTGCCCCAGGCTTGTTCACAGGTGCCCTTCTGTAGGGACACATGTGAACAACTGAGGACATTTAAAAGTCCATGAAGTAAAGAAATATTTCTTAAAAAATCTGAAAAACCAGGGTACAAAGAAAAGAGTAATCTATCAGGAGGACAGGTTTTTATTTGAAAAATCAATTAATTTTATGAAAAATCAAATAATTTTGTGTGTGGGGAGCGGAGGGAGGGGGAATGAATAGTAATACAAAGTTTCAAAGTGGATATTTATGTGTTTTTTTTTTTCTTTCCGTTGATGATATCATTCTTATAGGTTTTCGGGGGGGGGGGGGGGCTCAGCGGCATCACTCTCTGGGAGATGGGAACCCCTTAAGTATATTAATACCTATACACAATTCGACATTACATTAAATTATGCTATAAATGTTAATTGCAAATTTTGTATGCACATATGAGGTAGTGAGAAGCAAAGGGATGCAAGTGGCAAAATTAAAAAATTGGAGATAACCAATACAACTGGTAGGTGGACCCCTCCTCTGTCTTGGGGCACGAGATAGTACTAGTAGCCTTGGTAGGTGCTGCTGTATAGTATGATTTAGAAAAAAAAATAATGAAAGCCTACTAGGACGTAATCTTTATATGCGTTTTACTCAAAACTTGAAATTGTCCACTTACATCCCTTTGCTTCTCACTGCCTCATATTTAAAATAATCGAAACAACGAAATAAACTTCAAGCAGTGGTTGAACTTTTAGCTCTTTGAAACTCTAAAAAAATCTCACTCTCGTTACAAACAGAGTTGGCTTTTTGCCGGCAGAAACTGGTTTTTGCCCTGCCAGTGGCAGAAACTGGTTATAACCGGTAAAAACCGGCAGAAACTGGTAGAAACTGGCAAAAACTAGAAAACGTTTTTAATAGCTCTAGTAATTACTTAATGACAGGCAATTAAGTAAAATAAAAAATATAACCCCAATTCGTCATTTCAAAAACTTAATATAATAGTTATAAATAATTAGTGTAAAAATATGTAAAATAACAAGACTGACATTTCCAAAGCAAAGTAAAATGTATCATGGTTGAAATTGCTATGTGTTAGAAATTTTAGCCTTGTAATGTTATAAGTAACAAATTTTTCAGTTTGTTTATAATTATTTTGTTTGCATTCAAGATATAAAGTGTAATATATCAAATATTTAAATAAATACAGATTTTTTTTATTTCATTAAACTCTAAAATTCAGGAACTTGTCATTTTACACTTTATATAACTGAATAAAGCTAATCTCAAAGAGCTCCTGCTGCTGCAACTTACTGTGCTGATTTAGCGAAAAATGCAATAATAGAGCTTGAAACGAAATATGACTGCAAAGTATTATCTTTAGTAACTGATAATGAACACAAGATGGAGTTAATGAGGAAAATTATTGAAGAAGAAATACCATCTGTTACAACTTATGGGTGTTCAGCTCATTACTTAAATCTTCTTGGACTGGATATCACATCAGATTCTCTTATTAAACATGTGGTTTCAGTCCAGCAATATTTCAGAAACCATCACAGGCAAGGAGCTTGACTAAAAGAGTACCCAAAAGCTGTGAAACCACATACACCTTGTAATACACGGTGGAATAGCCAGGTGGACTGCTTAGAGTCGTTTATGAAGAATTGCCCATATTATTTACAAATACTAGAAGAATATGAAGATGATATTCATGACAAAGATATTGTTCAGATTATAAATAATCAGATGATTCACAAAGAAGTTAAACACTTGCTGCTGCAGATAAAACCTGTTACTATTGCTCTGGATTCAGTTCAAAAAAAGAGCTGCTCAATTACAGATGCTTGCGATGTTTGGATTCATTTAACAAAAGACGCTCTTATGTGTGCTTTTGAGAAAGAAGTGATGCACAGATTTAACCAAGCAGTTACTGATAACCATTTACTAGCCTATATGCTCCATCCAAAGTATTTGGGAGTAAATTTATCATGTAATCAAGAAGAAAGTGCCCGAACTTTACTCACAAATATTAACCCTGATTATGTATCTTATACCATAGCATTACAAAACAAAATCGTCCCTTTTCCTGAAACCTATTTTCCCAATCAAGTTATAACAACTACGCCAACTACCGCATGGTGGTTCAATTTGAAAAAATGTGCTATAGATGAAAGTTTTGTGAATCTTGCTTGTTCTTTGATCATAATGCCAGCTAGTTTTGCTGGGATTGAAAGAATCTTCTCAAATTTCTCCTTTGGGAACAACAAATTGAGAAATTGTTTAGGTTTAGAAACAGCGTCAAAACTTATATTTTGTTACAGGCTGCTGCAGTGTGAAAACAATGTAAAATTTGATTTTGAATGGTGATAGTATTGTAAATAAATTGTATTTGGGTTAATATTTAATTATTTTTCTCATACATTTTCTATTGTATGTCAGGAATTGCATTTATGTCATTTTTTGAGTTTCAGCCAGTTTCTGCCATAAATGTGGCAGAAAGGGGTTTTTGCCGTGCCGGTTTTAACCGGTTTCTACCAGTGGTTTTTACCGCCTCGGCGGAAACCTGCCAACCCTGGTTACAAACTTCTAAATTTCGTGATTTCAATAAAAATAAAAGGAGAATTTGTTTGCCTCTTAACAATGCTTACTAAACATCAAAAATTCTGAAAATCCGATTCTCAAAGCGGATGCAAAGAGATTGCAATTCTCAAAGTGACGGCTCTAAAAGTGTAAAAACGGCTCATAAAAGATTTTTTTTTTTTTTTTAAATTTTAGAGTTGCATTTTAAGGCTTATGATAAACATATTTATATCTATCGACACAGTTGCATCAAAAAGTTAAACCATCTATTCAGCATTTAAATTTTTGACTCAAACAAAAACGGAATTTTGTTTTAAAATCTTGAAATGATGGTTTTAATAGACTTTTCATTTACTTGCCTCTGGTGTATAAAGTAAAGTTATCTTGAAAAAAAGAGAATAAAAATTCGATTCTCATATCGGAATCAAACAGATAACATTTTTCAAAATGAAGACCTAAAAGTATAAAAACGGTAAATAAAGTTTATTAAAGTAAAATAATCTTATAATCGCCATTTTACAGGTCTGCATGATGAATATTAATGTTATCACTGACATTCATCGAAAATTCGAAGTCAAGAGGGGGCGATGAAGTGAGTAAAGGTTTAACACCAGACGCTAAGAATGGCGATAATTTTAAAGCTCGTACTCCTATTTGAAGCAGTAACATATCAATTCGCTGATAATGCTTTTTTTGTTTTAAGTCATTAGCCGGAAGAAAATGTCCTTACACTGCATTTTCAGAGAACTTAATAACACCACGGTTAACGATATGATAAAAACAAACTAGCAAAATTTTTCACTGTTAGTTATTTATCGCTTGCATCACAAAAGTGTGCTCCCCCCCCCCTTCCCACAGAAATAGGCGTTGTTTTGATTAGATGTGCTTTTTCAGTAAACAATTTGAAAAGGATCCGTTCTTTTTCTTTCTTTTTTTCATCTCTGCGGACAACCTTTTTTTTGGCGGACAACTTTTTTTTTTCTTAAATAGCGCGGACAGAACTGTCCGCGACGATGTCGCCGTGTCGCGGCGAACTTAATGTGATATAACATCGGATCAATCTGGGAAGATCTTTTTTTTTTTTTTTTTAACCCGAATGCTTCTTAGATACTTCCACAAGTCGCTATATTTGATCATTTATAAAATGGAATCAGACACCACGATGCTTAAGTACCGAAGTTTAGAAGATCAAGACAGAACTGGATGTTTATTTTGTTTAGTATTATTATTATTATTATTTGCAAACTAATGAAAACAACGCAAAATGTGCCGCAAATATATATATTTAATATTTTAATTTGTTTTATTGAGAAATTTAAACCTTGAAAACGGAATTTTTAAATACTCCTAGAAAACCTGTAAATCTCAGGGAAATTTTTTTAATTTTTCTGATTCTGTTTCAGCCCCCATTTGGTACTCCTATTTGTTTCTTTTAGTCTCTTATTTGTTGAACCTGGAGGGTAGCAGCTAAGAGTTCGTGAATAAAATAAACTAGAATGTCAGGAAATAAACTTCTCTATAAGGTTGTAATGTCATTTGAATAAAACTGAAGAAGAAATTCTAAATGATATGAAAATGACATGATATTTTAAATTTGACCTCCCTAGTATATGGGAGAAAGGGGGGCGAGCATGTAAGGGGCCATTCCATGGAAAACTGTAATTTTGTCCCGCACGTGACGCTTTATATATTTCATAAAAAATAATAATTTAAAAGGATGATGAACAAAATTTTGTTGCTTAAGGGGTAACAGTACCTCAAAAATGATGAAACGATCAAAAAAAAAAAAAAAAAAAAAAAAAAAAAAAAAAAAAAAAAAAAAAAAAAAAAAAAAAAAAAAATTTATTGCTTATTTCAAAACTAAAAACTATTTGGAACACAGGGGAAAAGTTTCATTGCTTTAGTTCAAATATTGAAAAAGTTATGAGTGGTTTTAGGCCATGCTCCCTATGTGTTTTTATGCAAAAGAGAAACTTTAAACTGCTTTTTCTCGATGATGGTGTTATTGTGTTTTCATGTCATTAGAATCCCTAAGGATTTTTTTCGATTAAAGATACAGCTTTAAAGTAATACTTTTTGCAATTGGGATAACATATTTGACAAATCTGTGCATTGGATAAGCATTTTATAAATTACTCAAATGTTTAGAGAATGATAAACCTTTAAAAACCAATTTAAAAAAAAAACTTTAATTTTTTACATAATCACAGAAAATTTTCTAATAAACTCATAAGCAAATAAATGCAGATTTTTAGAGATGATTATAGTGATCGTTTAGCAAAGAAAAAATTTTAAATTTTGAAAATAAATTATTGATTAAGAAATAAGTATGCTTGTTATGGTTTCAAAAAAATATAAAATTTATTATATATATATATATATATATATATATATATGTATGTATGGACCCAGAAAATACTTGCATTTTCCCAACAATTTTTCTTTAATTTTGTAAAATGTCTGATTTTTCAAACAAGGAGTGGTCTTGATGACGTCACAAATGATGCACTTTGCCGCATCTTTCTACCACGTTATGATAAGCGAATTAAATATTGCGCTCTACACTTTCTTTTAACTATATCGCAGCCAATACACGCATCATTTGTGATGTCATCGACAGAAGCCGTAAACAATGAAAGAGCTCCGATTTAGGTATTTTTTAAAAATATTAAACTTAAACAAATTATTTTAATAATGGTCAGATCCTATGTTTTTAAGCATGCTCTTTCAGAAATAAATACTTTTAAAATTTTGGAAATGACCCCACTGTAGTTTCATGAGCATTTTTTATTTTTTAATTACAGTAGCCCCTCATTATATCGCTCATTCGGATATTTCGCTCTTTTGTTCTGTCTGCCGAAATATTGAAGCAAAAAGAAAGAAAAAAAAAAACCTTGTGAAACCATTTTTGAAAACATATGGGTATTACACTCAGAAAATATCTCTTCTTTGTTTTGTCATTGAACAAAATGGAAATGCTTCTATTCTTCTAAATTTGCTGGAAAAGCAGCGGCAATTCCTGTCATCCAGATGTACCTCCCCGCAGAATATTTCAGTTTAAGATCGTTAGTAAGCTTCTTGAATTATTTCTTTTGTATTGATACTCGGGCCTTGACAATTAGTGAGAGACAAGAAGGCTGGTGTCATACCGGCCCAAATTAGAGCGCCTTGAGAACAGAGTGGCGACAACAGCGGTGGTCCCCCCCCCCCCCTGACAAGCGCGGCCGCAACTTTCGTCCAGATACGACGAGAGAAAATTTTGAGGGGGCGTTGGTTTGGCTAAACCAAGTCGATTTGCATAGACCGTTCGGCCGATTTTCATGAAATTTGGTACAAAGTTAGTTTGCAGCATGGGGGTGTGCACTTCGAAGCGATTTTTCGAAAATTCATTTTTGTTTTTCTTCTATTTCAATTCTAAGAACATTTTCCGGAGCAAAATTATCATAAGATGGACGAGTAAATTACGAAATTATCATGACGTGGAATGGGAGAGTGAATGAACATAACCAATTGGCGAGAAATTCGTCATCCATTACTTGTAAATATACAGGCGAACCGAATGACCTTTTAATTTTCAACTACATGCAAAGCCGTGCCGGTACCACTAGTGTAAAGTAAATTAAAGGTGTCGAATAGTAAATTGCGTACAATCAAATCCGCGTAAAATAAACTCGCTTAAAACGAGGGTCCACTGTAACTTCATGGGTGCAAGACCTTCCGTCTTGACGAAATTGCCGAGACGGAGGACGGGAAGACGGAAAGAAATTCGATGTGATTTTCCTTCAATTTTTATTTTCTAAAAAGAAAAGTTGCGTGTTTGAAAATTTTTTTTTATTATTATCCCGTTTCATAACCACACACCATGCTTTTACATCGACATTTACATCATCTCGATTTTCCGCCATGGTCTTGTTTTGTTTGCAATGTGCTTTTGAATGCGTGGCTTTTAGACACGCAACGCTTGCCTTTTTTTTAAGTAGCTCTCTATTACTGTTACTCACTGTATTACAGACAGGGGCGTGCACGTGGGGGGGGGGAGTTAGGGTCACCTGTAGGCCTGGGCCCGAGCATGAAGGGGGCCTAATATTTTAAAAACTGGGCTTGAAATATAGGACAGGTGTAAACAATATGGAGGGGTGGGCGCGGGGCGGAAAAGTCATTTGTGACGGGCCCCCTAATTTGTGTGCGCGCCCCTGTTTACAGATGGCAAAGTTGCTCAATATTCTCGCTGATTTTGAGTTGAAGGGCGCGGACCAGAAATGTGACAAGCCACAAGGAGTGATTTTTCGATCATGTTTTTTGTTTCTCATAACTATAATTGAAATAAACATGACAATGGATTTGGAGAAAAACATATCTGGATTTAGTATTGCAGAACATAGAATGTATAATACCTTTGAAACATTCTACAAATATAAGTTCATAAGTTGGGAATTGGCCTACTGAAAAATTTGCATCATGCGGCATACCATATTCTTGCTCCGAGCCAGGGGCGTTTGATCCGAAGTTTCCGACATTTGCTAAAATTTAGGGTTGCCGTTTCCAAAAATTTTGCTCTGGCAACATTCTAAAACTGAAAAATTGTCTAAAAAAAAAAATTAATTCATGATTTTTTTTTCAGTGATTTTTGTATGCATATTTGAAGAGTTGTTACGGGGGAGGGTCGGGGAATCGAGCTTCCAAATGTTTCACACTGTTTTCAGAAGATTTGACTTGAGTCCACTTGCACCCCAGCCCGAGCCCTTCAATTAATCTCCTTTTGTGTCTATTTGAAACTTTTTTTCTCGCTGTTTTCGATCACATTTTCCCTTTTTAGCCTACTTTCCCAGTAAAAGTCAGAAAAAGAAGAAAAAAAGCATGAAAGAAGGCTTAATGCATCTTAAAAATATCGCAAAAAACAAAAAAAAGTCGAAAATAAATAAAATAATTAAAATAAATATTGAAAAATTAAAAATTGGAAAGTAGGGTATTGAGATGGGGGAAAATGTCTGTCTGTCTGTCTCCCCCCCCCCTAATAACTTTTGAATGAATAGTCCGATTCGAACAAACTTTTTTTTGTTCGAAAGATCTCGGCGAGGACACCTCATTCCCATATTTCACTTTTTAATTTGAACTATTCTTTGTTAAATTTTGAACAGTTCAAAAAAACTTAACATTAGCGCCTACGGGGAAATTCAAGGCAATTCCGAACTGTGAGGCGAATTTGCTTCGAACAAACTTTGTAGGAAAAAGCTTTTGATGAAAAACTTGTATATAAAATATCTTTTTGATTTGAACAATTTTCGTTCAATTTTGAACAGTTCAAATCCCTTAACATTAGCGCCTACGGGGAATCTGAGAGTCAATGTAGATTCCGTGCTTGAAGACGGATTTTTTTCAAACAAATTTTGTTGGAAATAGCTCTTGACGCCAAACTACAGACTTTGACTCCGAGAATTTAGGGGCACTTGACTCCGACTCCTATGCCCGACACTTATTCGGACTCCGTCTCCCCGACTTCGACTCAGACTTCGTAGCTTTGGCAAAAATTTATACACGGAGGACAAATGACTGACTCCGATTCTTAGATATTCGACTCGACTCCTTTACCTCAAAATGAGATTGACTCCGACTCCGCAGCTATGGTTTTGACTGTGAAATAATTATTATTGATTTGACTTGTTTTATTTTTACGCTAAAGTTTTAATTTAGGTATTCAGTTTTTGGCGAATAAACTCGAAGTCATTTATGTTTCTACATAAAGATATGCGCAGACGATTTTTTTTTTTTTTTTTTTTTTGACAATGAAAATTATTTCTTTAAGTTGACATTTAATTTTTTTTTATTTATTTTGGTAAGTGCATTAATTCATTTAAAAAATTGTTTTTAGCTACAGGGTAAAAAGAAACGATTTTTTTTTTTTTTGATATGATGTATTTATTTTAATGAGCTTATTAATTTTAATTATTATTTTTTCGTTTTGAAAGCTGTTAAAGATTTTTTTAATGGAAAAAAAGTGTATTAGCTGCTTTGTTTAAAAGTTGCTGCTATTTTTTTTTACGCATTTAATTTTTTTAGATGAGTGAGGAATATTTTATTCCTAGAAATCAGCTTAAAGTGTTTTAAAAATATGTTTGAAAAAATTTACGATTTTAGCTATTTTTGAGAATATTGATCAAGTACTAGAAAGTAGTATGGGTATACGGGAAAGTAGGCTCGTCTAGTTCTAGACAGAACTTCTTGTTCTTATTCATTTGCGGTTTTTTTTTTCTTTGTGAACCTTACGCATAAATGAAAATCATATACTACGCTGAGTGTGATTGCTGACGAGATGAATTGTTTACACTAATGTAATGCCTTTATGCGGAAAAAAGCGGCCACAGACCGGAAAAAATAGGATCTGTCTAGAGATTTTGAAGATTCGATTAAAATCGGAATTAATGTAAAGAGACAAGGAAAAGCTCAAGCCGGTTTGAAACAAAGATGGGCAACTGTTCCTGTATTTTTGACACGTTACAGTAAATTTGTGGTGTCTTTCAATCTAAGACTCGCTAGAATGGAAACAGGGGGAATAAGGAAACGATGGGGGAGGGGGGAGGCAGTACAGACTTGCGAAAGAAGAAAAAAAAAACTGCTCTTGCGATGAGCGTTTTTGAAGTTTAGGGGTGGTTCGGGATTTTTCCTTTGTAAATCCTTGGAAACTTCTTGAGTGATTTAAAAACATGGTGGAAGGGAGGGTAAAAAAAATTCGTAAATTGGAGTCTTAAAAACACTAGGCAAACTTTGAATTTATGAGAAAGGGTTTCCGGCTGGTTAGTCTTAAAAACTCGATTTCAAACTAAATTTAGATTACGTAAGAGAGGGTGGGCCGGTCCCTATCCCGAAAAATGTTTGTAACTGAAGTCTTAATAGCTTTTAGGCTATCTTTGGTAATGTCGGGAAGGGGGGGGGGGGGCTCTCTTTAGGCGAAATTCCAAAACTGTCTTCGAAAAATTTTCAAATCTGTAGCATTGAGAACTGTTTTCGGCAATCTTTGGAGAACTTGGAAAAATATTATTTGTAGGTTTTTCCGATAAATTTTAGTATTGACGTCTTAAGGTTGTCTTTGGTGTTCTAAAGGTGTGAGGGGGTCGGGGGAAGACGACTAGTATAAACATTTCTGAAACTGTAGTCGCTAACCGCAAATCTATACTAATACATAATATAAAGCTGAAGAGTTTGAATGCGCTAATCTCAGAAACTACTAGTTCGAATTGAAAAATTATTTTGTGCTGAGTAGTCCTTTCATCCTTTTATTGAGGAAGGCTATAGGCGTTGATATTTTAATTAGAAAAAAGTTATTCAATGTTTTCTGCAATTTTTAGCAGTTTTTATTACTTTTTACCTACAGATCCCGAACCTATTGCTCCAGATAAATATTTTTTCTTCTAAAATGTAATAAATTTCTTATTAAGTACAGTAAAACCTGTCTACAACGATACTGTTAGACCTAAAAAAAGTATTGTAATAGACAGGTTATCGTCATAGACAGTTTGATTATTCATGCTGACATTTTGCTGGGGCCAAAAAAAAAAAAAGTGTTATAGACAGGTTATCGTTATACACAGGTTACACTGTATGATGAAAAAAAAAAGTATTTGCAGATCGAGCAATTTTTGTATTTTTAATGAATTGTTGAAAAACAGCTTCTTTTCGCATTTTTTTTTTTCCTGAGTTAAATGTTTTCTAAACTCATCTCGCAAAGAAGTATAAAGGCCTCTTTTCTGAAATTTAACTATGTAATAGTAAACCCATTTCACCTTCTTCATACACACAAAAGAAAAAAAAAAGGCTTCAAAAATACGCAATATTTTTTTTTACAATTTTTTTTTATGCGGAGCATGGCACTACTTCCAAGCATAGCCGAAGTTTTGTCAATCTTCAATTTAAGATGGTCATTACCAGGGGCGACATTTCAGCATTTCATTTGGGGGGTCGAGTTTCTTGATGTATTACCACAGTGCGGTTCCAAACATACATTAGCTAACAGGAAGTGGTCAAAAAATCGAGCCAACCATACAGAAAAATAATTATCATCAAATCTTGTGTTAATTTCATTCGAAACTGAATCTATTACTTCATACAAAATATTGAAAAATCAATGTTTGACTTCACATCATCATGTGGATTTTTGTCCTTTTTTTTTTTTTTTTTTCTTTTTTTTTGCGCCTTTTTAAAAGTGGCTTGGAGGAAGAATTTTTTCGAAAAGTTTCACGATTGATTGAAGTATACATCTATGTAAAATCCATTTTCAGTTTTAATTGTAGATTGAACTAGAGTAGTATGGTGCACAGATCAATTGTAGATTGAACTGTGTTTTGAATAGTCCGAAAATTAAGCGTAGCGGATTCAAGATGTTTTGATAGAGTAAAACATTTCTCAAAAACTTTCTTCAATACAAACAAATTGAATAAAAATTCAAACGAAGTCATACATGAAAAAGGGCATGAGGTTTTTCACCATTGAAAGAATCGTTACGCAATCATTCTTCCAGTCGTCAAATCACTGCTTTGAAGTTATAAAGAAATGTTCTTATGGTTTTAACTCTTGAAGAGCATCTTGTGTCACTTCGAGATTGCATAATTATAGAGCCCAATAAAAGGTATTTGTTGATATATATATTTTTTTCAATAATCACATACATTTTTAAGAAGTTTCTATGAAAGCATATAATGCACTGAGCAGCTGAAACGTGTTTCTAGCAGAAGAAAGCGATGAACACTCATTAAATAAATATACACTTAAAAAATGAGCGTAAATATGAATGTAAAATATCAAGGAATTTTCTTGCAAAAACCTTGCAACCACACCACTTTGCAAGAGCCTCTCATATTGGACACACCATACTGGGCACAGAAGTATAAAATATTTAGCCTATATGAGGAAATGTCTTCTTTAGTTAAAATTAACCATGGTTCTCTATCAGTTTTTTGTGTTCTGAAAAGACTTCATGAATGTCTAAGTCATCATACAAATAACGAAAAACACTTTTTCCAGTCTGAAAATAAGTCGAGTTTCATCAAATAGTTACTGAGAACCAGCGAGATTTTTTTTAAATGAACATTGATTTGCGACTCACATAAATTGAATTCACCCATTTTCTATCATTCTGCTCAAAAAATTTGGGGGTCCGACCGCCCCCTCTTGAACCCCCTATTTGCCGCCCTATATTGCCCCTATTTGCCGTCATTACGTCATTGAAATAGCGTCATGGGCACGTGAATTAAACTGCAGCGCTTACTTTTGCTTTTTTTTATTTCCATTTAGGAATTTGATTCACCCCCCCCCCCCCCCGACGTTATACTGTTATTTAAGGTTACATATGTGCGCATTTGATTCAATAAAAGCAGTGATTTTTTTTTTTAAATCTTTTGCACACTACGGGAAACCGTTTTTTGGCCCAATAGTATTTAAATAAAGCGCGCGGTTTTTTGCATGATCTTTGTTTATATACATAGAAAAATATTGTTTATTACCATCAGATGTAGATATGCATAGATCGTATAGATATATCGATAGATAAATAGAGGTCGAGATAGGTAGATGGTCAGTAGGTCAGTAAGAAATATATAGGCCCACAATTACGGAACTTCAACGTGAAATCAATGATCCCCCCCCCCCCCCCCCCCGACTTTGTAAAAATAGAACATTCGCACAAAAGTGGACGAACTTTTTGTTATTTTCCGACAAAATAGACATTGAGAGTACACCTCCCCCCCCCCCCCCTCCCTCCTTTGGGGCTGCTTGCGTAGAAAGACGAACCAGGTGGTCGAAGCAGGCGGCTATTTTTTTGTGTGTTTTGGAAAATAGTAAAAAATCCAAAGAGACTCTAATAGTTTTTTTTTTTTTTTTTGAAAAGGTGTGTACGCATTTTAGTTAAAGAAAAATGATCATTTCACATCGGAAGGGGGGAGGGCGTAGATTTTTTTATTCAACGGACTTCCTTTAAACTCTTAGCACGAGCAACGACGTGCAGATGTTGCTAGTTTAAGATAAATTTCGCTAACTTAGGAAAAATAGTTCGGGGTGGTTCGCCCTCGAAAAATTCTCCTTGCTGAAGTGTTGAAATGCTTTCAGGCCTCCTTGGGCGAGTTGGATTCAGGGGTCTCGCTCGAAAAATTTTCGAAATTGATTGTGTTTAGCAAAATTTTTCTATAAAAAAAAATCAAAAACACAAACTTACTGTCTTTGGTAAACATGGGGGGGGGGGGGCTTGTCCGTCACCACGCCCGAAAAACTTCAGTTTCTGAAGCTTTAAGAACTTTGTTTTTGGCTATCTTTGGATGACTGAAGGCGGATGTTTTTGGCTATCTTTGAATGACTGAAGGCGGACGGGGATGGGGGTCGGTATCTTCTTCCGAAAAGTTTCTGAAATTGAAATCTTTAAGACTTTTAGACATCCTTTCTGATGTTTTGGTAATGGGAGTACTGTTCCTAGAAAGATTTTAGAAACTGAAGCTTTAAAAGCGCGAATTTAGGGCATTTGTGGGGGACATAGAGGAAGGTTTTTGGAAGTTCTTTTCCGGGAAAATCTCCCTGGGAAAGCCCCCTAGACTCCCCCCACCATACAGTAGGGAGAAGCGAAGCCGGCTGGCCTCCTAAGTTCCCGGGGGCCACGCCCCACCCCACCTTCAGAGCAGGTGTTTAAAGTTTTCGGAACTACGATTTAGGTAGCAAGGTAAAAGTGCGTAGGAGACACACATGGGGGGGAGGGGGGGGGGCACATGAATACTGCTTAAAACTGGGTTCATACTGGTACAAAAATCAAAAGTTAAAACTCAAAGGACAAATTCCAAAACTGACATACCGTATACACTCGCGAGCACAATTCTTAGGGGGGGGGGGAACCCTTGGAAACGTGAATATTTTCCTGATTTTAGTCCATCCGTTTTAAGCAGATGCTAAAGAAGTCAATACTTAAACATTCTGCTACAATTTTACATTGTCTGGCTGTGAAATTAAAGACTAAATGTAACAACAGTAAACGCGCACGCGGCCGACTAAGGAGTAAGTGCTATCGCCGTATTTGCGATTTTTTTCGATAGTCCCTAATTAATACTGATTTTTAAAAATAATGTAATATGGCTAATTGTATTGATATAAAATCAAAATAAAAGCGACAAGTGAAAAAAATCGTAACAACTAAATCGAACGTTTGACAAAAATCGCGATCGCAAAAGTGAACTCTTTTGGTGTTAAAGAATAAAAATCGGACGTATTTTAACATAAAAATATTCATTACATCTCATTTTCCTCCTTTTTGTAACGTTTGCTTTCAAAATTAACTGCAAAATACTCCATTTTCTGCATTGAACAACACATCGCTAAACTTGCACCCATGAGTACAGTGAATTTCAGAAATTTTCAGCTGCAAAATCTCAAGGAGTTTGCTTTTATCTACAAGTGGCTATACAAACTTGTTGTTTGGTTACAAGAAAATGTTTGATTGCTTGTGGTAATTTATATGCATCTACATTAGTGATTTTCATGATTTGTAACCCAGGGCTTGAAAATTATATTGCCCAACATGCCCGGGGCACGTAAAAATTCCGATCGGGCATGAATCTTTAACCCTTACATGCCCAGCTGGGCATAATTATTACAATTTTTATATTGAAAATTTTTAATTTAATGACTTATTATGTACTATTTATTTAAACTTTTTTATTTTGTATATTGAAATAATTTTTGATTCAGATATAAAGCTGTGAAATTAATTTTTTGTGTGATTAATCCTAGACAACAAACTCAAATATTTTTATTATTATACAATTAAAAAAAAAAGCTGAGCATGTAAAAGTTTATGCAGGATTTTTCTAGTCCTGTTATAACCAGCAAGTGATATTATTTCTTACAATTTTTATAAAATGATTTATTAACTCTCCTGGTGGCAAGCCTTGGTACACTCGTGTTGTTCTAAAGCTTTCCACAGAGATATGGTGGATGACCTCGAAGCGGAAATATCACATACTGTATCATTTGTAATAAGTAGAACCAACCAGAAAGTGCACAGGCGTGTTCTATTTCAAAGTCTATTATTTGAATATTATTTATAATACTACTTCTATTATTTGAATATTATATTAAGTTCTATTACAAATGATATCATTTGTCATCTCTCTTGTCAAGCTATACAGCATTCAACATTGAGTGGCTGTAGTCCTGCTACTAGAAGGGTATTAAGTTTTATTTTCCTATATCAGTTCTTAAAAACCATGTTTTATTTCAGAACATTATCATATTTTTGTTGGAGATCTTAGTCCTGAAATTGAAACTGCACAATTAAGAGACGCCTTTGGACCATTTGGAGAAGTATCGTAAGTATTGTGTACTATAACCTCCTTTTTGATACATTAAAAAAAAATGTATTTAAATGTTTTATTTTTTTTTATTATTTACAATTATTTTTTATTTTATTTTCAGGGATTGCAGAGTTGTAAGAGATCCACAGACGCTCAAGTCGAAAGGCTATGGGTTTGTTTCATTTGTTAAAAAAGGGGTACGTGTTCTAAGAGAGTAGCCAGTAGCCAAGCTTGCAGCTGCGTTGAGTTAGGGTATACAAGCCATTTCACTTGTACCTTAGCTCATGGTGTTTTTTTTTTTTTTTAACCATGACTGCAAAGGTTATTTGCAACATTTTTCAAAATTTTGATGAAATTAAGAGAGAAATAAAGCTTTGTTCAAAATTATTAAAATTTTAGAAGTTGGATTTTTTAAAGCCTTTTTTTTTAATTGCAAATAACTAATAGGATTGGCTTTTTATAACATACTACATCCAAATTAACTGTTAGTTTTTTTTTTTTTCAGTTCATTTTCTTTTATAACCTAGTACTTTTTTTTTATTAACTTGTTTTGCATATAACTATCATTTCTTCTAAATAGTTTTAACTATGAACAATATATTGACTGCATCCATGACATTTCTAGACCTAGTGTAGTTTATTAAGATGAAACTACAATGTATATTTATTTTCAATTTTGTTAATCTTTTGTGTATACATTTTTTGGAAACCTTGTATACTTGCTTTTGATTAATGTACAGTCGAGCCTGCTTCTAGCAAAGCTGTACATAATGCATTTATGACTCTATAACATAATAGCTTCAGTTTTCTTTCACGTTTTACTACGTATTAATTACTTTTTGTAAGGAGATTATGGCAGTAACAAAATTTTCATTTTTTTCCCTTTGACTTGCTGTAAATGGGCGCAACTGTATATATAAATGGTTCAGCAGCATACCAAATCTAGCTTTCTTTAAAATGCTTCGACCTTTATAGAAAGTTGGTATCTCATGCTGTACATTCTACAGAATGTCTGTGCCCTGGAATTGCCTATACAATCTTTCCATACAGCATGTCCACATTTAATCTGCAATACCTCATATTTACTTAACTTGTTGTCTTAGATACATACTTCCAATTGCAAAACTGGGCAAAAGAAGGTGCAGAGTTAAGATATTACAAGTTTGATGTGAAAAAAAAAAACTAAAAACACAATCTAATATTTCATCTAGCCCCTTTTCAAGTTACATTTTGGAAAATCACAAACATAAGCAGGAAGAAAAAAAAGATCAAAATTCAAGCTCAAAACTTTGAGGGACTGTGCTGAAAGTGAGATGGTAAAATATCGCTCTACCAAAAGAACAAGGATTTTGGTAACTATTGCAACAAAAAAGCAGCATATATTTAACCTTTTAAGTGCTATTGAAAAATGAAAGGAGATGTTGCACTTCGCAGGGTTTGCTCGAGTCATGAAAATCCTGGAAACTTGTGAAAAAATAAGTAAAATTCAGACCTGGAAAAGTCATGAAAAATTCAAAGTCATGAAAATCTATTTAAAGTCATGAAAAAATGTCTTGGGCAAAGAGAAAGTAATAGTAACGAAAAGAGCATTGGAAATCTTAAGTGATTTAATAGTATTGCACATAAAAGCTTTGAAAACTGAAAAATTGAACGATCACCGAAACAAATCTGAATTTTGAAATCTCATTGCATCCACTTCTGTAGCAGCCTCTCGTCTTTTTACTTTCTTCTATATCTAATATATAGAAGAAAGTATTGGATTCGTGCAAATTTTCGAATTTCGAATTTTGACGGATTCATACAGGTTTTGAGGTTTGCTGAGTCCATTTCGACTATTTTTGGAAAATGTCTGTCTGTGTGTCTGTATGTATGTGTATGTGTGTGTCACATCTGTGTGTGACCAGTTTTTTGTGGCCGCTCTATAGCAAAAACTACCGCATGAAATCGAACGAAATTTGGTACACATATGTGCCGCTATGTGAACTTGTGCCCATTGGTTTTTGGCGCGAATCCCTCCAAGGGGTGTGGACCAGTGGGACGTTTTTTGAGTTACGCGTGCTTGCTATTCCTCAGGAAGTAACTGGCGGAATCAAACAAAAATTGGTCCATATGTTGCCATTAACAGGAACAGGTGCTGATTCAATTTTGGTGTCAATAAGTCAGACGGGGGTTGAGCTATAGAACGTTTTTTGTCGTCCATTGTGACTGCTGTATCTCAAGAAATAATGAACGGAATGAAAGAAAAATTTATCGGCAAGTAGCCCTTAGTGGGTATAAGAACTGATTTTATTTTTGTGTCAACAGCTAAAAAGGGGGTTGCGCAATCACCCGTTCTTTTTTTCCATTGTGAGTGCCCTATCTCAAGAAGTAATGCTGCGTTCTGGTTGAAATTTGGAATATATGTGAATCCATATGTAAACAGGCTTTGGTTCAATTTTGACGCCAATCGCTCCAAGAGGTGTTGATTTTTTTTTTTTTTGCGAATAAAAATAGCTTTATTAATGCAACAATAAGAAAGATAAATCGTAATAGATTGTCGTCTGCATATTTCTCGTGATTTTAATTGTATGGAAATGATCGGAAATATTTTCTCAATGATTTAAAATTTTTAACTGTTGCCATCTTATGTTTGTTAACAAGTGAAATATTTGTAATTTATTCAAGCAAGGCTTTTAAAATAACTTTCAATTTTCGCTCTTTGCTTTGCTTTTGCAATAATTCAGACATTGGGATGGTCGTCAAGTTTTTGCATATGTAATTTTTTTTTTTTTTGGAATATTGCTTCCTCATCAAGCATGGGGAGGGATCAGATAAAAAAGAAAAATATAGAAGAAAGTTTCGTGATGGCCACAACATACTAGTTTTGCAATGTGATTGGACATCGCTCATTTTGAATTTACCATTATTTTTCAACACTTGTCTAATTTTATATTCTGTAGTAGCAAATCTACAATTTCTTGATTCCACACACTATAAAAACGCAATTCAATTCAGGGCCGTGTCCGAGGGGGGATAGGGAGTTTTAGGGGTTAAACCCCTCTTATTGTGGCTAAAATGATAAGCCAAAAAAGAAAATGTATATTAGAATTTTATGAATTTTTCAATTTTAAAATTTAGTTTTCTTACAAAAAATTTTCTCTGAAGTCTTTCTGCAATTTAGGACTCTTAGAGCTTTACCAACTAGAATAAAATTCTGGAAAAACTTTTGTGGAAGAATATTTCAATGTGATATGCATCTGCGATAAGCTCTTTATTGTTTCCGCTTATCAAGCATTATTTCAGAAAATAAAACCTGATATACATGCTGCATCATAAAAGAATCTGTAGACAGTTTTTCATACAAATTGCAATATGCCACATAGTAAACAAATAAATTTAATTGAAAAAATCATAGTTTTTTTTAAAAGAAACAAACAGGGTTTGATTAAAAAGAAGTTGTGAAATAAAGTATGCTGCTGTCACTTTTGCAGCCAGAATTATTCTTGGAGGGCGGGCAGGGGTCACAGCAGTCCTTCAGGTATTGAAATGCCATAGTTAGTTCAGTATTTCAAGTAAAAAACATGAAGTTTGTGAAGAATTTAAATCCCCTCCCCCTTCCTGAGTAAGGATTTAGAAGCTTTAAAACCCCTCCCTTAATGAAAATCTAGACACAGGCCTGATTCAAGTTCATTCTTCATAAAAACTTTATTACGGAATTCATCAGAGTTCATCTCAACTTGATGAAGGTTTTAGAAAATGAGGGTCTTTAATTAGGGGTTAGAATACAGAAATAGGGGAATTCTAATACTGGAAAACAGTAGTGCCCAACATACGGCCCACAAATGTGGGCACATGGGGTAATGATTTTTTTTAATTATTTTTTTAAGCTCTTTAATTATACTTGACCGATTGTTACGGAAAAAACTGAGGCTTGCTTTTGCTTATATCTCAGCAACTAGACCACTTAAAGACTACAGGATTTCACTAAATGATTTGCCTTAACTTAAGGTGCAACTTAATGCTGAAAAATTTTAAACTTAAATTATTATTTCTGTTAGGATGAAAAAAAGCAAATTTCATGTAATATCCCCATTAAATATAAACTAATTGTTACAAGTTTTGTTGCCTTGCAACAATTATGTTAGTAGTAATCATAATGAAAATTTTGAAACAAAACTTCTCTGAAGCAAGCACGAATTGTACTCATTGTCATTGCTTGCATCTATTCCATTAATTTAATAACAGGTCTAAGTAAAGAGACGGATTAGGATCTTTATCACAAGTAACTTGTATGTTTTGAAACATAAATTTGTTTGGGAAACCTTTAATATTTAAATGGTTTTGATTAAATTAGCAAACAAATAAATTATTGAGAGGAACAAGGATTCTTTTTTAGTACCAACTGCTTTAATTAAGTTTTAGACCTGTATATAGGTTTTTTCTATTTAGTCCGGAGTGTTTATATGAAAAAATAAGGCAAAGTTTCATGATAATAACATTATTCTATTTCTGAAATACATTTACACTAAAAAGAATAAAATAACAGAATTAAAAAAAAATAAAAATACTAAACACTTTTCATAATGCACTCAAAAGGACAAAATAACTTTTCTGGGTCAAAAATAACAATTTAAGTATTCTTGTAATTTTCAAAAATTCAAAGAAAATGACATCACAAACGAAGAAAAGTGTGGCTCAAGTCATGAAGAGAATTTCTTATCATTATCCAGCTTTGAGTGTTGAAACATGCATATTTGATTTTCTTTAATGTAACTTTAGGGATTTGGGCTATATAAAAAATTAGTTCCTATTTTGTCACTTTATGTAATTACTATAAAGTTTCAATATCTTAACTCTGCATCTCATTTTGACCTGTTTTGCAATTGAAAGAATGTATCTTGGGATTAGCAGTTACCAAAATAGAGGTCTTGCAGGTTAAACAGGGGCATGCTGTATAATTCTTCTGTGGTCTACTGAATAGCATATGCATTTTTTCTGGACTGCTCTGTATGTTCTATAACATTGTTAGTGACATATATATATATATATAATGTGGATGATAGAAAATACTGTAATCTCTTGTTTGTATGTTGACTCAAAATTGCAAACCATAAAAAAATTTCTAAAGAGATACATATTCATTTCTTTCAGATTAAAAAAGCTGTAGAGGTTAAATGTAGAAAATTTGGTAGTTTATTATCTTTGTTTAAAAATTGTATTCTTTGTTCTGAAGTCTTTCCTAGTTCTTCAAAATTCATCTCTTTTTGTTATTCTGTAATTTAAAAATATACTACAATTTTGATTTCTTTTATTTTTTTTTAATGACACTTTTGAATCCTTATTCTCTCAACTATTTATGCATGCATTTATTTCATTGATGATCAGAGATCAGATTCTGAATTACTTTCAACACATATTTAGCGAAAATACTTAATTTTACATGGTTTTTAGTGACCTTTCCGTATTGACTAGGCCCAACCAGTATTGTTTGGGAATACTGACGTTGTCCTCTACAAATTGTTTTTGAAAAATAAGTGCATTGAAAAGCATGCATAACTGGAAGATACTCTTGACTTTATAATGCATTAAAAAAAAGATAAATCGCATTGTTCTTGGAAAAAAATATTTTAGTGTATCATTTTAGAAAATAATTGTGCTATGAAGCATAAAACATAGAAAAGGTGATATATAATTGAGAGATTACTGTATTTTTATCTAATAATGCTTTGAGCATTTTTAATATGAAATTTGTGATGCTTTAAAATACGTATGAGGCAGTGAGAAGCAAACGGATGTAAGTGAACATTTCAAAGTTTTGAGTAAAACATATTGTAACGGATCCGGCCCGACTTCCATCTTTCTAGAAAGGACGACACAGTTCTTGATAAAAACACAGGAGCTTTATTTACACTATGTACAGGAGAAATCGTTAACAACTGCTAAATTAATCATCAGCAATTAAACAAATATCACTCAACACCGTAAACTCAACGGTTACACACGTATTTACTTCCAAATACGAAAAACAACACAGCGAAATGCCTCGCAATAAACAGAGCTAATACACTCTCAGTTCGAATTCTCAATCAAAACAAACTTTTATCATGCGGGACGCTTTTTATAAACGCCGAAAAGAGAGCTCTCGAATATTCCACAAGATTCGAAACGTTTCTCGAAATGCGTAGACCGTTATCAAATTTTATCAATGAAAAAAAAGAAATAGGGGGATCGTATACTTCAGCCGAATGTATAGGGGCTGTATATTCATTACGGGAAACTATTTACAGGTTACGTTACTACAATAATTACTATTTACAGAATTTGTAACAATATATAAAGATAACGTCTTACGTAGGCTTTCATCGAATTTTTTTTCTAAATCATGCTGTATAGCAGCACCTAACGGGGCTACTAATACTATCTCTTGCCCTAAGACAGAGGAGAGGTTCCCCTACTATTTGTACCTGTTATCTCCAAATTTTTCATTTTGCCACTTACATCCCTTTGCTTCTCACTGCCTCATATGATAAATATATACAGTTTAACTTTGATTTAACGATATCCAATTTAACAATTCCCTCTATTCAATGATAACATTTCACTGGTCCAGATTTAACTGCACGGACTCCCTTCTTATGCGGACAATTTTTAATTCCCCAATTCCAAGGTAAATAACATTATTAAACCGCTGTCCTGTGGACACCCCTCTATTGTAGACAAAACAATTTGTCCTGTTAGTGTCTGCATTAAAGAGGTTTTACTGTATATGCTCCTCGATATAACCATGTCCTTGATTTACCGATGACTTTTTCCAGTCCCTCCCATGTCGTTAAATCAGGGTTATACTGTACTTACAATACAAATGCATGCTTTATTGTTTTTTTATTTATTTGAATTACAGTATAGCTTGATTTAACGATACCCGATTTAATGATTTCCTGGATTTAATGATACATTTCACTGGTCTGGATTGCCTGCATTGAATGTCTATGCTCCTTGATTTAACAAGTTCCTTGATTCGTTGATAAATTTTCCAGTCCCTTGACTATTGTTAATTCAAGGTTATACTATATGTGATAAGTCTAAAATCTGTCTCAATCGTAAAGATTTTTAAAAGACTTTTTTTTAAAGGGGGGGGGGGGAGTCTTTTAGCTGTTAATTTACTATTTCTAAGCTTTTTCGAGAAACTTTTAAAAATGAATATAACATTGAAAAGAAGGCAAACGTGCCTAATATGAAACTTTATTGATTATTTGTTATTTATCTGATGTCTATTGCTGCACTATCTTGATCATTCAATTAACACATTTTTTTTGTTTGAAGTCAAGTTATCTCAGTTTTGTTTGAAGGTTAAAATTTTGGCCCTAGTTTGAATAAAGTTTTGCAAATGTGTGTTTGCATTCACACATGTCTATTTCGGAGTGAAAGTGGGTAGAAAATTATAGGAAGACAGGGTAGTATTAGTTTTCCTATGTATAATGAAATATGTTTAACTGGAAACTAAGGGATCAAAATATTAATTTGTGTTGAAAGATTCAAGTCTGAAAAAAAAAAGGAAAACTCATCAATATTTTCAATGTTGTCAAATTTTATTTCGATTTCTAGATTAACTACTAATACAGGGTGGTAACACAATCTGGAAAAAATAAATTCTCAAGGAAATTTTTTTTAAATGGTTAATTATAGGGCGATTTTAAAATATTCTCCTAATATCAGGGAAAATTATAGTTTACAGTGTTCAAATCGGCTAATCTTTTTAGTTGTTGCTGCAATTTTCTTTCATTGAGCAAAAGAAATAATCATTTTTTCAGAACATGTTAAAAGAAAAACAAAATTCGGAAAAATAGCAATGTATTTTTGTAGTCTTGTATTCTCTACTATTCTGGAAAAACTGACCAGTTAATCATTTCATGTTAAATGTATTTCACTGTAATACTTAGTATAAAACCAATGGTACTAATTCAGCAGGATTTTGTATCAGTTATTAATTTATAATTTTTTAATTTGCTTTTTTTTTTTTTTTTGATAAGAAATGATTAGATTTCAAAATAATTAAAACTATTTTAATTTCAGGATGCTGAAAATGCTATTACCACAATGAATGGGCAATGGTTAGGTAGTCGGGCTATTCGAACAAATTGGGCCACCCGAAAACCACCAGCCAATAGGTCTCAAAATGAATGTAAGTAAAATCAATCTGAATTGATATGTTATTCATTTTTGTTTCTATTTTATTATTTTTAAATGCATGTGCTATGTTGAAAAATACACCTAATAAGTTTCATTCGATGAACTATTTTTAAATTTTAGTTCATCTTTTTAAAGCTTCTGCCAAACCACTTCAATTTGATGAAGTATATAACCAGTCAAGCCCAACAAATTGTACTGTATATTGTGGAGGAATAGCTCAAGGACTAACTGGTAAGTTAAAATGTTTTTGCGCATTTACATTTTTTTAGTTCCTAACTTGATTCTATGATAAATTTGAAATTCATTTGCAGATGATTTAATGCAAAAAACATTTAGTGCTTTTGGAGCAATTCAAGAAATAAGAGTATTTAAAGATAAAGGCTATGCATTTATTAGGTAAGTTTTTGCCCTTTTTCTTATTTTTCTCAGAACATTCAGTTTTATTTCATTGTTTCCAAAAGAAGGCAAATAATCTATGAAAAATATTGAAAATTTTTATTTCATATTTTATTAATAATATTCTTAGTTTTCCATTGCATATCAAACAGGTAGTTATTAAATAGGGCTGTTTAAATTTTAAACAAGAAAATTGAATTGTTTTGAAGATCAGATACAAAAGGCATATTCTAATTTGCAATACTTGACACCAAGAGTTGAAATCCTCATCAATATTTTTGATTAATTTAGCTCTTTTGTGGATAAACTTTGAATATACCTAAAGATGTGTTTTGTATTTCATTATATTTAAGCTTTTTTTTTTTTTTTTTTTTTTTTTTTTTTTTTTGTGCTCATGTGTAAACTATTCTGTGGCACAGGATCTTTTTATTAATAGCAAAATACTTAAGTACAAGGTTACTTAAATATATTTAGAATACAATAATAGCCAACCTGTGTGATAATTACACAGTACAAAATTTCTATGCAGTTCTTTAATTTTAACTTATATAATTATAACATACTCCTAGTGTTTTGTGTGCAAGATTTATTATGTGATTTAATACTATTGGTTTTATACTGCTCTATTTTTTTTTCCTCCTAACTTCTGAAGTCAAGAAAATTTTATAACTTCATCATAAATTGTTGAAGAACCGCATTGTGAAAAACAAGCTGTTGGAAAGTAGATCATATAATGTATTTTGAGATAACAAAGCACACTTTGATATTTTGTACTTATATTTTAATTGAAAAACTGATTAAATTAGCTGCAGTTCTATGAATTGTTTTTTACAATATTCAAATAGAAATCAAGATTTTAAAAAGTCCTTGAGAAAACTCTGAAAACTTCGGGTTCTCAAGTTAACCCCTCTGGGGGGAAAAAATGGGTATTTCATCAGAAACCAAGGTGAGCTGGGCTTTTCCAAAAAAAAAAAAAAAAGTTAACAACCCTGTTTTAAAGGATTTTTTAAGGGTTTCAGAGATTATAATTAAATTTATGTTTTAACTTAAATATTTTCTTCACAATTTCCAAATTTTCCTTTTGTGCTTCATAATCATCATGCAAAGCTTATCAAATGTCCCTCTTCCTAAATAAATTGCAAAATCAGAGCATTGTGTGTGTGCATTTCCCCCCCCCCCTCCCCCAGTTTTACTTTGTATTTTTCAATTCCATTTTCACTTTACTTTTCAGGTTTGCTACAAAAGAAGCCGCAACACATGCAATAGTAGCTTCTCATAATACAGAAATAAATGGACAAACAGTGAAATGTTCTTGGGGGAAAGAAGCTGGTGATCCTAATAACCAGCAGCAGCAACAGGTATTTTTATATTAAATCCTAGAATGTCTTCCGATTGAAGGTTTTTAACAGTATTATTATTAATGGTAGCAAATATAAAATTTATTCAATGTAGAAAAATCTAAAAGGAGTACACTTCTCCCTTGCTTTAAAAAATAAAAAGACTTTCTAAAGCATCAAAGCTTTCTTCCGAGTTCCCTCGAACCTTGAAAATAAGTGAAATTGTAGGTCAAGAAAATTATTGGAAATCTTAAGTTGTTAGAGTCGGGGATTTCGTATTAAATGTGTATATAGGCAATGGAAAATTGATGTTTCCTATCCTGGTGTATTATATTTTCCTATAAAAGTTATTCTGTATTGACTATCTAAACCTTTTTTAGTGCCAGATGTTGAATTGTAGCTTTAAGTTAAATTTCCTTTTCAGTTTTAAAGAATATTTTTGATTTAATTAAAATTCAACATCAAAAAAAAGTGAAGTAGTTACTGAAAGGCTTAATATTAATGTGTGTTTATAGTAAATGTGATACCAAGCTTAAAATTCTATTTCATCCTTTTTATCCATTCCTCCCTCTACATTTGTCACTGGCATTCTTGTTTTATGATCTTCCTTAATTTGATGTTCCACATAGGTTTGATTTCAAAATTTATACTTTTGTGGTTATTTATTATATTTTACAAAGTGAACATTGTTTTTAGGACAATCATGAAGCATTTCAAAACATAGCTGCACAATACACTTATCCTTACCAACAAATGAGCTATTGGTATCCACAAGGCTATCCTCAAATGCAAGCTGGCCAATTCATGCAGAGTATGCAATATCCTTATGGACAGTACTATGGACAAGGTTTTGGGTAAGTTTTTGATGTATTATTTTGTTTGGTTATTTTGTGTATTAAAAAAAAAATCAAACTAAGCATGTAGATGTTCGTGATTTGATATCTTTTAAGTATAAGATTTTTTTTTTTGGAAATGCTTTTTATTTTAAGCTTAATTGTCTCGTAATCTTATATATTAGTTAGATCAAAATTAATCCTTTTCTATTGTTTATGCTGAAGAATGCAAGTAAGCTATTAATTTCATTTTATATTCTACTTATGTTTTTTAAAAGTCGGACATTTTGTTGCTTTAAATGTAAGTCTCAATCATTGATTATTTTAAAAGAAGTCATTAAAGTTAATGTCCTACTACTACTGTAAAACCTTGACTTTATATTTTTGAAAATTGCAGCAAAAATTTAAAAAAAAAATACATTTCTAAAAAAATAGACACTTTTGTGTCAGTTTTAAATTGATTGGCTCACTTGTGCTTCGGCTATATTCTGCTGTTTGAAAACTTTATCTTGTTTAACTCGAATTGAGTTAAATAAAAATTCGCATTCATAGTTTTTGATTTATTAACTTTTTTGCTACATAGCCCTATGAGAAGACGCGATGAGCAACCTAAACAGCCTATAAGGGAAACTGCCGCACCATATGTTGTGCGGGGAGAAACAAAAACATCAACTTACAGGTAAATTCGGACTTCAAGCGCAAGATGTAAACGAATTTTTATAAAGGAAAAATGACAGGCATTTGATAACAAGGTTTTACTGTAGTTAATGCTTTCTCATTTTTCTTTTCTGCCTTTGCCTCTGGCCTAGTGGTCCTTAAAAGGCAGAGAGTTCAAAGATGCAGCCCTTTAAATTCTGTGTAAGCAGCCACTAACCGTAATTGTTAATAATTTTCAAATGAACCTCACTTTCTTTTACTTATACTGTCTGCTTTGAAAAACTCTTGGATCTTGTAACAGTTGCAATTCAAAGAGCGAAAGGTACTATTTTTTGAAAATTTATTCCATTTATTTGTATCTAATTATGATCCAATTTAGCATGTGTTAGTCATGGTTGTTTCCCCTCTTCTAGTGTATTTCCTGAACATATAACTTGTTTATATTTCTTAAGAACTTCTAGATTTTTCTCGTACTCTTCCAGTTTTCTTTGCTCGGATATAAATTCAGTCTTATTTGAAAGTTTTTCTTTACATCTGTGCTGCTTTTTAAAGCAATTTAAAGTGTTAGGGATAAAAGTGGATATGATCAAAACTCCTGTGTTACTTCACAACATTTGTATCTTGTTTTCTTGAAAGCATGTTTGGTACAAGAAAGCTTAAAGGAAACAGTTCTAACTGCAGAAGTGATAATGTTATGTTCCAACTATTATATTTCTCGGTGGAAATTTTCTGCTTTATTTTATAAAGAAAGCCTTTTTTTAAAAAAAACTTTTTTCATTTATTTTTTATAAACCTGACTTATACGTATTTGTTTCTCAAAATTGGATGGTCAGGAGTTTGAACCCTTGCACTTTAGACAATGTTTTGAGAAATAAGATTTAAAAAAATTGACTATTTTGACATCTTTCTCTCATTACAAAGTAGATATGGGTTATGGAAAATCCTTTAAAATTATTCTGCACTTGTGTTAACACTTCCTGTGACGTTTGCATTTAAGATATAAAGCAGGGGATCAAGATGAAAAACAGCATTTATTGTTAGATTTAATACTCATGAATTTATTCCATTTTTTGTCCTGCAGTAGACGATTGATCACTTCTCATTCACCATTTTGCAAACTGAAAAAATTATTTTTTAACCTTTCAGAATACTATAGAAACATAAACTCTATGTAATTAACTTAAAAGGGGAAGATAAAATTTTGATACTTGAATTTTACATGTTCATTCTTTCCTAGTCAACTGGATAATTTTCGGCTTTTACATGTAGCATGATAATAGACCATATTTTCAATGCAATATGTTCGCCTAGTTTTGGTTTATCTTTGCTCTAAAAAGGGAATGAAAAAATAATTATTTTTTCCTCTAGTAGAAGTTGGAATTTTCTCATGTATTTGCACTTTCATGTTGGAAAATCTAATTAAATTTGCATTTTTGAATTTTAATATTCTATCATTTAATTTCATTTTGATTTTTTGCGAGAGAGAGTGATTTTTATTTAAAAAAAAAAAGCTGAATTACGCTCTGCTGTTTTCAACAGACTATTTAACAAGTTTTTAGCTTTAGAATATAAACTTAAGAGTTATTTTGTTTTGCTGAAATTCTGTGAAATTTTTTGACTCAAGTAGACAACTTGGAATCAGTAAGGATACTATTTTGGGAGAGTTTAGTAATGTTAAAAAAAAAAGTCTTATTTTCAGAATTTTACACGATGGAAGTTTGTAGGGGGAGAAAAAGAATAAAGTAGTTCCTTTTTTCCCCATCTATCACTAATTTACCTTTAACCGTTGTTTTGTATGCATGCATTTATTACTTTTGCATAATTTAAGGTAAAAAATTCCTTTGTCTCTTCGTCTTGAGTCTTGACTTTCCTACTATTTATTGAATGTTCGAGGTGGGCGTCTTTTTGAATTTTTCAGTTTTTCTCATGGCCATATTTTAGTTTTTCCAGTAAAATTATTTTGTAGAATTTTGTTTTTGCATAATGTGCTTGCATTTTTGATAACGAAAAAAAAAAGATTTGCTTCTATTCCCATTAGAAATAGTTTTCCTTTCATTTTTAATTGTCTCATCGATGGCTTCTTGCACATTTTCTCCCTACCTTTAAACTCTCTGCCTGCAATTCAAATTAAATATCCTGTGCTTGAAGTTTTTTTACATTTATTTATTTTGTTTTATTTTGCATTTGTTTATTCATGTTAAATGTCTTTTTACGGTTGCTGTTTTTGTGCTAAAAGTCATATTTGTATAGCAATTTAAATTATAATTGAAAATGTATTTTAAACTTTTTTGTTTCTTTTAAACATTTGTTAGGCAATTTATTCATGGATTATTCAATTGCTCTCATGCAATTTAAAAAATATTTTTTTATGAATATTGATATTTGTATTGCTGTTTTAAATGTATTATTTTCTATATCATAATTTTGAAAGTTCTCAGCTGCAACATTTCAGAGTAATTAGAAAGATTGATTGTGTTTAATAAACTGTATTTGATTATCAATAGTCCTTATGAGGAAAAGTGTCAATATTAGATCTTAAAGCTGAAGTAATGTACATACTTGGGTAAAATTATTATGGCTTCAATTACTATTTTTGGTGCATCAAAGAGATCAAAACATAATATGGTCAAGTTCGACATTTCAGGCTATTTTTCTCATGAATGTGTACAGCAACGAAATATTTGATTTAACTTTCTCAAAACCCTATTTGTTTAAATAATTCAGTAATTATGCACTTGTATTGTTGTTTGCAAGAGTCAAACTATATTGCGGTAAAAGAATTCTCAAAGTAGACTGGTCCCTATTTTAACCTGCCCAAATTAAGTTTCTTTTTTAAAAAATACATTCATACAATTTCTCCAGAAAGTGTGATGTACCTTTTTTTATTACATATAATTTGTGCAAAAGTTTTGTGTACAATTTGTAGTGAATTTTTGAATTAATTTACATTAAATTAACACGATAAAAATTTAATTGACAGTGTGAAGACAGTTAAACCTCTTTCAGACGAACCCAAAGAAGTCATTAAAATTAATTTGTCTTTACCAGTGACGGAAAAGCAAGAAACTTGTTATTTGTGAACACAATAGTTTTAAGATGAATCATAAAGGCAATTTTTTTCTAGCAATAATTTGTTTTGATCATGTTTAAGTCAATGAGGTTTCACTGTATAATCTTCCTTAGTTGGAAAAGATTCGTCTTTCTCTTGTGTTAATAGAACTTCATAAATAATGTCACTTTCATTTCAGCGTATTTGGACCCCCTCCCCACTTTTTCACCAAGTTATCGTCCCTTCACCCTGTCTCATGTCACCTTATATTACATTTAATCTTGTTATGAAATTTTTCGTTTCAACCTAAATGTGTAATGTCTTACTTTTTTTTACTTTCTTCCCTTTGTTACTAACTCACTATTTTATAAACCTGCTCATTCCCCCCTCACGTGGGATATTTTTGGATTACCACAAAGTAGAGAAAATAATTTTCTTTTATCAAGTCTGATAAATATTTGTGTGTTTACTGTCACTTCTCTTTATATCACGCTTATCAATAGAAAAAGTTTATTAAAAATAATCATCATTATTTTTATTAGTTTCAGTTGTTTTATTCAAGTGATCGTTAAGTGCATCTTCAATAAACTTAGTTTACTGTTATATCAGGACGGCTTTTGAATTAGAAACAAAAAAAAATTATCTTACGAATTCCACTTTTTAGTATTACAGAGCATCATGTAAGATTGAGAAATATTAATTCTAAAAAAAAAATCAGATGGTGAAATAGTAATTTAGTTAAAACTCAAACTGCAGATTTTTCAGATTAATTGAAAACAAAACATTCCTGTTTTATAAATTGCAAAAAAAAGTTATTTTCCTTTTAAAAAGTTTTTAACAGTTGATTATTTTGACTTAAATAAGAATTTTATTACCTTTAATTCTTTAGGAGGCAGAGGAAATACGTCCATAAGAGTGGTATAATGGGGGTTGGCTGCATTATGATAAGCTAGGGTGCTGTGTGTTTGCGTGTTTATATGAGTATACTTCTGTCAGAAGGTGTTGGAGTAAAAACCCCATCCTTAAGCAAACTCTTATTTTATTATTATTATTATTATTTTTTTTTTTTGAAATATTTAACTATTCTTTTAACGTATAGGTTTTATTACAAATGATTCATTCCTTTTTGAAACACTATGTATCTAAAAGTATTGCACACACAACAATGAGGGGAATACAAAAAAATAAATGCATACTCATCAAGATTTGGAAAACCCCTCCTAACGACACCTCTCTATTGCGGACAAAAAAATTTGTTCCGTTAGTGTCCGCATTAGAGGGATTTTACTGTATTTTTAAGATGGCAACAAAACAAGTAGAGCATTTTGCGTGTGTGTGTGTACTACAACATTATGTTCATCTGTTCTTACAGTACTTGGGAGGAAAGCGTTTGAAAAAGATGGTGAACAGCATTAATGCAGCAGTGATGACTGGTTGTTTTCATGTATTCCGTATAGTTTTATGTGCAGTACTGATGTATATATTGCATTTTGAAGACAAATGAATCATTTGTAGTAACCCTAACACAAGGAAGAACAGTATTACCATCTATTCAATAACGTGTTGCATCGTCTTTTTCCTTCAAAACAGCTGCAAATTGCTTTGTCACCAGTTCTTGATCGGTGTTTGAAGATAGGTTGTTCTAAATGTCAAAGCAGAGAAATATTCTCATAGGGTAGATTTTGTTCATAGGGCTGCATTTATTTCAAAGCCCAAATGTCCTCTGTCGGATTAGATTTGGTGAGTCAAGTAACCAGGACATTAACTGGTATTCATCATTATGCTTCTCTGACCATTCCAACACAATATGACCCTTCTGATCTATAAAGATGCAAGACTGAGACAACAGCTGTGCTGTTCCTGGCAGCCCACTGGATCTGTTGGAACTGTGTGTTTTGAAACAGTTATATTGAGTCCTGAATTGCATTTGGCTGTCAACGGTGCCACTTTCTGGTGTCGACTATGCCTTCCTAAGTTTATCAAAATGATTTATTCCCCCCCCCCCCCCCCAAAAAAAAAAACCCAAACAAACTAAAAAGGGTGTGAAAAAACTTGCATACTCAAAACTGTTCTCTCAAAGGAGTTACTATTTGTTATGTGGAACAAATTTTCAAATCTTTCTTGAGGGAGATACCAACACAGATTGGAGCTGCTTTGTGGCCCTTTCTTAGAGCTCTGTATCTTAACCCATTCATGCCGGTTGGTACAAAAATATACCAACCGGGAAAAAAATTATAATTCGTCCTCACATGATGCTATCTCCCCAATAGCTGTACATTTTACATAGTAAATAATCACAAAAAGGGAAAAAAATATGTTTACTGTATCTTTGTTAAAAACGGTCGTAACAGTAGGCTTAAAACTTGAATAAATCATAACTCCAAAAGCATTCGTCTTCCGTCAAAAAGTAAAATGCAAGTTTTGCATGTATTTTAGTAATTTCAATAAGGTTTAAAAATTGTACCATAATTGTAACAGTGTATTTGATTCAGATATACTTTTAAAACGTTGTTTTTACCTTTGTTTCGTGTTATGAATTCACTTTTACTTTCAATGGTAGAAAATTGTACCAACCGGCGAATATGTAGTCACTGTCTTGCTTCGGGCAAATGAAGTGTTTCATCTAACATTTGTACAAATAAGTGATATTTTTAAAAGAGTTTTTAAGTATTTTAGTAGTGTTGTTAATTTATTATGGACGTCATAGACGCAAAAAGCTGATAAGAGGAAATTCGATTAGATTTGAATATAAGATGTGGGTGTTATTCTCGTAATACGGACATATTGCGTCACCTAGACGAATTGGTATAGCATAAAATATTAGTATTGGTATAGTATTTGTATAGTATATTGGTATAGTATGGAAAAATAATAAGAACCTAAGTACCAGAGGAAACGCATGCCATTATGGGCAATTTTTTACTTTTATTCCTGTGCTAAATGATATTCTTTCAACTTATACATTGAAAGAGTATACAAATGTATGTTCCATTGGGTTCAAGAAAGGAAATGCAGAAATACACACACAATCAACCAAGAACAGCATGTGGTAATGCTGCAATAAAGATGATGCTGTAAAATGGAACGGCAGTACTGCAGTAGCAATTACAAGCAATAAAGTATTCAGGACATGATGTGAATCAAGCAGTAAATGAGATGCTTTTGAGAAAAATAATTTTATTATTCCAATATCGTAGTTATTGAAACACATAGCAAGTGCATCTGTCGGATAGACCTTTTTGATCCGTAGAAGAATACGGTATTAGAAATTGTTGCAAAAAAAAAAAAATATATGGAGGTCACTTTTTTTGGGGGGGGGGGGGGCAATTTCTGCAAAGTGCTGTAAAAGAATGGCGAATGTTCCAGACTTTTTGAAAAGAAGATTCGCTATTCATTCCGAGAAGATTGTGATGCATAAATATTCGGTTAAAAATATATTCAATTCGAAATTTTACTACATTTTTAGTATCAATTTTTTCAAGTTCATATTTCATAAAATTTTATTTTACAAAATGAACACATTTCTTTTTTCTTTTGAAATAAATGAAATTGTAATTTGAAAACTCTTTTTATGTAAGTGTAAGTAATATTCTACAATTATAAATAATTATAAGTGGTAATCAATGCAATTATTGCAATCAAACAATAAATGTAAAATTTGCAAACAAAATGTGCTCACACCATACAAACGCCGGTTGGTAGAAAAATCTACCATAAAAATAAAAATAGAAAATTTAACGGGAAAAATTAAATTTGTATATAATGCACTTACTGGACATAAAATAAATAAATACTAATAAAATTATCACAGTTATTGTTTTTTTCGAAACCGGCATTAATGGGTTTAAAAAGGGTCCATTCTCAAACTTTTGTTTGTAATAACAACACTTTCACAACTTTTTAGTTCAATAAACTCACATGAAAAAACACTTCTAAATCATATCTCCCAAGTTTTTAAAGTTATTCTCACTCAAAATGGTCTTAACGACCAAAGGGGTTTTTCGGTATTATAGTAAAAAAAAAAAAGCACCATATATAATTTTTTTTTTCTTTATTTTTCAAAAAAAAAAAAAAACCTTGCAAAATATTTTGCTTTTTACGAAATTGGTACGAAAAGCAAGCAGAAAAAAAAGATGGATCTGTTCTTTTGTTTACATAAATTTTGTTTAATTATAATATATTTTGTTTCCTGAAGTAATAAAACTGTTTCAGAAAAAAATGTTTTGTTTCACTTATTGAGCAATCACGATTGCTTATTGTTCTCATTTGACCGTTTTTGGTGTCCGTGCCTTTTTCAACTTGGACCAGAAGCCTTTGCTGCACCACCGCCCACCGTCCTCTGCTGGCGGCGCGGCGCGGCTGCTCCGGTTTTGAGCTATCCGCTTCTCCTGGTCGGAGGCGTCCATGTCCTGCACACACGCAAGTTCACACACATACACTCACACACGCCTACGTGCATACCACAGGTCTACGCACACACACAACTATGCACAAGTAACCGCCCAGGAGGAGAGGCAGACTTGGGGGGGGGGACAGGAGCCGTTTCTAGAAACAGTAACTCCAATGAGTAGGGTCCTGTCTCAGTTCGTGATTGCGAAAAACATAATTTGAATTCAAAATTTCAGAATTCAAATTAATTTTCTTTTTTTATTTTTCTTGTCATGTATGCTAAGTTGAAGAAACAAAAAATTCCAAAAGCTATCGGAAGATATGGACACACTGGTGTTTCCCAAACCAGATGCAAATTCACCAAGTAATGCTTTTTTGTTCTGAATTTTATTTTTCTCACATTCGGCAAATCTGCATTCAAAGAATTTAGTATATTTTCCCCTTAAAAATTCTTTCTTAAACTGTTGGTGTGAAAGATCAGTTCATAATCTCAAAACACGCTCAAAATATTTTTTTTTTTTTTTTTTTTTTGCTAATGTGTCCCTTATGTTCAAAATTTATTTTATAAATTTTAATTGTGTAGAAATAGTATTTTATGTTATCACTGATCTTAAAATTAGCAATAAAAAGTTGAAAGAAGTTTTAACCTTTTTCTTTTGATAACATTGCAAACTGTCCTAGTCTACCCCAAAGCTTGAACTATGATAATGTTGTGGATTTTCTCGAGAACCGATCATTTACTATAAATTTCCATTCGCTAAATTGACAAAGGCTGTAAAGAAGTGTGCAAGAAAACCAAGCTACAACTGATCACCAATCGCTGAAATTTATGTATTATGTGTGATTGCCAACATGCGTATGGGGTGTCTTACATGAAAGGTGGTTATGTTTTTGCAATTATGGGATCTGGGATGTCAAAGGCTTTCATCATTCCCTGGTATAATCGTGACCAAGAACTTTTTTTTTTCTTTTGCTTTCGTGCTGCCCATTAATCACTATTTGTACTTAAGCTTTTTAAATTATTAAGTGTAGAGTATCTGTCATATAAATTTCATGTTATTTACCCTTCATGCTATGCCCTGCATGGCCCATTGAGTTTACTATGTTTATTAATTTTGACAACTGGTCCATTTGGTTTTACCAATAAAAACCTCTTTTTACAAACATTATTGCTACCTTCAACTTTCAAGTCTCAAGCCTACTGGGACTCAGTATCCTGCTGTCAGCATGTTTGTGTTTTAAACTTAGAAAAGGGTTTATGTCTTTTGTCATTACAGTACGTAATATTTTCTTGTGCATTGATATACATGCTTATAATGTGTTATTTTTCATTTATAGGTGATTTGAAATGCCAGCCATATTATATGATGTAGATTGACTTTTGAAATAGCAATTATCCTTGCAGCGAATGTGTCCTACACCAAATATTTCTTTTATGGCCTGATTTGCATTCAACATGTAAACATTCATTAAATATGTGTATATTTGTTCCTTTCTTCCTGTGAGACTGTTAAACAGCATTATTACTAAGCAAGCTACATCATATAATACATCAAAAAACTCCATATCGCAGAAGAGTTCGAAAGGGAAAAAAGAGAAAATGAAAAGTTAAAGAAACAAAAATATTTTAATTTTAATGTATGAAAATTTTTCATTGGTGTAGACTGTAAAGCGATGTAGTTTCTCATCAATTCTGGCTCATAGATATTAATAAAAATTAATGTATCTGATATGTAAGTGTGTCAAGTCTTTTTCTTTACCTTTTTTTACACTCTGCTAAGTTAAAGAAGGCATCTTTGCAGGATCTAGTTCTCCAACCCCTGTTCAAATAAAGAAATGCTTGCCAACTATCGCTGTACAGTTTAAAAGGGATGTTTCTATTTCTTAATACCAGATGCAGAAGAAAAATGAATCATTTAATTTTGGATTATTTCCTTGGTGTTGATCATTCATATGAATTTTAACAATACTTGGAAACTTCATTAAGTGTATGTCGCAGAAAATCTGTGGATGATGGAGAAAAACTGTCATGTTATATTTGTTATATTTTACACTGAGGACTAAGATGGTTTCCTGCTTAGAAAAATGCCCGAAACTGGTATTTTAAAATGCAGAAATGCGCGAGATTTTAAGCTTGAATGTAGGGATTAGGGGGTTTCTCCTGAATTTCTAACTGCAGACTTGCCATTTTTAATGATGTATAGGAGAGGAGGGATTCTCAAGGAAAAGTGAATATTAAAAACTCAAATTTTGACTATACAGTCAAACCCAGCTATAACGAACAGGCAACAAAGTCTAATATTAGTACCAACCCCTTTTTGTATTCAATAATTAGTAGACTATAAAGTATAGGGTTTTTTTTTCGTAAATAATGATATAATTACGATTCTACCAGATTAGCATTCGCTCCTGTAGACTTACAAAGGGAGAATTCGATGTAAATTATGCAGTGGCTTTCGCCATTTTCTAATTTCGGAATAAATTGGAACTTTTTCCTCTGCAGAAAAAGCTTTTCGTTTACCTGCAGGTTACTGCTGAGTTCACAGAATTATCAACAATAAAATCAAAAGTCAGCGGAAAACACGTGAATGTCCTCCTCGTTCCAGAAAACACAACCAACAACCAGATCTAAAACCAAATGAAAATTGAGGAGCTTGAAAAAGGACCCTTTGGACAAATGGTTATTATAATTAAAGGAGCAATAGGTGAGGAATATGGTTTGAGTGAGGGTCGTTGTAGGACTGTTTACTAAAAGAACAATTGATAAGAAAATCTTGAAATTTTAGCAGTTTTTGAATTGCTATAGCCGACTATCTAGTGCTCGTGGATCGTTACAAGCATTTGAAATTGCATTAATGGCATAGGTTTTCAGTTCGGACCACTTGGAAAATTCGTTACAACCGGGGGATCGTTATATCCCGGGTTTGCTTATCAGGGTTCGATTGTATTAGGAGAATTTAGGGGTGGGAGTTGTGCTCATCACATGTTTTTTTTTCACAGCTGAAGTTGTAAGAACGCTATTTGTATATTTAGGTAACATAAGGTAGTTATGGGGGTGGGGGCTCTTAAATTTCATAAGTATAGTCCAGAGATGGGCTGTGTTTGCCCCAATTGGCATAACTCACTGCGGAAAAGCTGCAATTTTCAATCGCAAATTCATTCTGATATTAAAATCGCCGAAAGCGCGATTTTATCAACCAAAACCGCCCATCTCATTGCGATTGAAAGACAAAAATAAGCATAAGATGGGGGTTAAAACAACCATTTTCCTCTTGCCGAAAGTTTCGATCCCTTTGCATCCTGCGCATTTTTCAGGTATTTTGATCTATGCTAGTTTAAGTTGGGTTATTTTGTTTTTATTTAATGATTGTTTTATCTCTGTGAATTAAAAAAAAAACATCAATGAAATTGAAAGGATGTCTTTGACTGTCCCACGTGCAAGATACCCTATAGAATAAATTTTGTTTATTTTTTTTTATTAAAATTTCAATGAAATTGCCTATTTAGAGGATGAAAGATTTCTCATACACCTTAACGGTTTTATGGCAAGTCTCAATTTATTTGAGTATGATATATAAGGGTTCTCATAGCGAAAATCCTTGGCTAAAATTATTCCAGTCGTGGTGTTAAATGTAACCAGAGCTGCCAACTTTTGAAAATCCAAAATCGTAGCAGCAGTTTGCAGTAGGGGGGGGGGGGGCGCTGCCGCAGATTTAAAGCGATGGAATTTTCAACAGTATAAACAACAAAAACGATACTTAACAAATTTTAAATATCGTACAGAAAATATTAATAAGGTATAAAAAAAATTACATACTTCAAGGAGTTTTTGACAGTTTTTCCCCTTTTTGCCGAAGATTCAATGATTGGATCAGCATCGCGATCTAAAAACCGATCCATGCAACTTTCGAACACAGGTGTAGAAGTTTGTTTTGCTGAACTTAGCGGCTTAGTTTTCATGCAGTTGTTTTTGCGTTCTTGGGATTACAAATTAAAAAAACAGAAAATCTTAATTTTTGGACCCGTTTTCGCAGCGTCGTAGTTTGAAGCTGTAATTCATAGAAACTACGATTTTTTCGTAGCAGCTCTGAATGTAACTGAAGAGTACAAATTTAAAAAAGACTTTTCAAACGGACAAAACTGCCGTTCTGCTACGATATCATTAGCCCCTGTAGCTGTGAAATTCGGTACAAGCATGGAGATAAGACTCCATGGGTACAAGTTAGTTTGGTTCTCTTGAAAGAGTTGCTCTTCATAGCGGTTTTTTTTTTTTTTAATTTGTAATGCGTATTTTCATCAAGTTCTTTTTCCTTCGGGTGAGAATAGGATTTAAATATTGTTTGAAAGAAAAAAACTCTTAATTCTGGTTGGAGTGGGAGAGTCATTTTGTTCTAAACCTAGGGCGGAAAGGCATGATTAGTGTGACGCAGGGGTGATTGTGTTCCGGTATTTTACCGAATTTCCAGTATTTTCGGACGTATTTCCGGTATTTTTCTGTCCAAAAATACCGGAATTATGTTTTTTTTTGTTATGCTTTTATCTCCCTACCTCCGCAATTTTTAAAAAATTATATAATACTCATCAAATATACCTGCAATAGCCTTAAGATGGACACCTATCCCTTAAGATGGACAAATGTCAAGATAATTTTGTATAACATCAGCTCAAAAGTAACTTTGTAACCCATTAAAATTTTAATCAAATGTACACACACTATTTTGACTCTGACTATTGAACTATTTAATACTATGGCATAGGTGCACTCAAGTAATAGGGGCCAAAGATTACCCCCCCCCCCTTTCTCGCTAAACCTTAACTCGCTTCGAAAAGTTATATCAGTAGTGTTGAGAACTTGGGTTGTTGTATGTTGAAAATCCTCGTCAGTTCTTAGAGGGAGATAGATGATGGCGCTGCAGACAATTAATTCTTTAACTGATGTCAAGCACCATGTATAGGAAAATAGTGGTTTTATGCTTCTACAAGTGTTAAAAAGCGCTTTTGAATTCTCTACTTAAGAGTAGAAACTTGAAAGATCAAATACCAAGAAGTAGGGTCTGGAGTTTAAGATTGCTGGGCTTGTTAATGAGACGAGACTGATGGAAAGTAGCTCCAATCCAGATATTTGCAAAGGATTTGATCTTAGCAGCCCGGAACTCCTAGGCAAAAATTCCTATTTACTTTTGCACTAAGGATCTTAAAAATAGGCAAAAACTTCTTGCCCATAACAATTAAATTATTAAATCTTTAATCCCTGTGTAGTCAAATCGTACAAACACAAACATTCACGAGGGAACGGGAGGGCCGCCTTCTAAGTGTTCAAATATTCTCAAAAAAATTTGGGATGCAAAGCATCCTGTACTTAAAGTAAATAGAGGAAAAAAGGGATAAATTAGAAAATCTCAAGTCTTCATTCTTTTTCGCAGGCACTCACCAACCCCCGAAGATTGCTTCGCAGTCTTATTTGATTCGCAAAGATTTAAATCGTCAATTAAAAAGAAACAGATTAAAAACGCATTATGAGTTCCCTTTGGAACAAAAGCACCCCTTCCCCGGATTTCAAATAATTTGTACCAACTTGCAGAGCCGTAAGGGCTAAGGGGCTTCTGGACATTCCAAAACTGCAGTTTTGCACGTTTGAAAAGTCGCTTTCACATTCGTGGTCTCTAGTAATATATTTTGCTCTTTCACTCGGGGCTTGAATTGAGTTGAGCCTAAGATTTTCCGTTAAAATCGAAACCCTTAAAATTTGGGATTAAGAAAGATGGAAAAAACGAATCTCTAAAAGACGTAACTATGGTAACGCCAAATAAAACATCAATCATTTGAATAGATATGAGATTTTTCGAATTTGATTAAAACGGCTTATAACTTTTTTTCCTTTGGAGATGAAAGGTAAGTTTTTCGACCATAGGTCGAGTTAGATCTGGAGTTAAAAAAAAAACGCTCTTTCCAGTGGTGTCAAAAAGAAAACTGGGACAATTCCTTCACTTTTTACTGACAGATTTATTGAAGAAAGTAGTGCCTAAATTTCAGCTAAGCCTAAAAAAATTCGAGCTAAAAACGCAAATAACTCCCGCTTTTTTTTTTAATATAAAGAGAAGTTTACGAGTTATGAATTATTCTTGAAACCTGGGTCCCCTTGCAGACTCGATGAACGGGCTAACAGGTGTTCTCCCCCCCCCCCTCCCCCTTGTACACTACCCTGCATGTTTGCACCGCGACATATTGAAAAAAAAAAAAAAAAAAACTTTAAATTTCAGTTTGCCACTAGCACATCCGCTTATTTCGTTTCAAATGTGCAGATACATTTGCGCCTGGTCATATAGGAGCAAAGCACTTTTAATAGACGATCTTAACTAGGGCTTATTTTTGGGGTAGGAGTTGCACTATAAGACAAGTACAGGAACAAGAAGGCGATACACGTTATAGATTTTTGAGGAAATCTGCAGACTATTTCTGAATTTGAAGTCTTTTTTTTTTTTTTTTTTTTTTTTACTTTTTGTGTAAGAATTTCTCAAATTTAAGCAGAAAAATACAGTTCAACGTGAAAGGGGGGAAAAAAAAGAAAGAAGCGTGCCCAAATCTATGCAAAAGTCCTCAGTGGCTAAGGGGTCACAATCACTTGGTCCTGCAGCTACTTGTGCCTCATTTTTCCATTTTATTTTGAAACCTTTTAGTCTTCGTTTAGGGGGTTCTGTGGTAGAAACTTCGTCTTCGTGGTCGCGGGTGTTGTTTCTTTCTCTGGTGTTGTAAATCTCTTTCCTGGCAAGGCGTTTTGTACGCAGTCCTCTATGTACGTATGTGAAGCTGTTTAAGCTTTTGTATCAAGTCTTCGTTTTACTCGCAACTTTTAAATTTAACATCTTATTTTCAATATCATTCCTTTTTGCAAATTCATAGCCATTGTTACGACTAATCTAATGCTAGTCTACCCTGCTGACTATTTTTGGTCTTTTAATTACCGTCGCAGAGTGCTGCAAAAATTCTACTATGAGAATTATAAGCAGTATTCATAAAAACCGTGCTGGGGCTTCTTTTTTTTCATTCGGTCGTATTTTCGGGGAAACACGGCAGGAGAAAGTCCCAAAAGAACCGTACTTTTTTTATTGGTACTATATTTTATATATTGCAGGGCGACCGAACTAAATGTGTCTGTTATTTTTCTATGCATCAACATCGATTTTGAAATAATAATCGCATGACACCGACTGCAAATTATGCCAAATACTCCTTTTCTTTAGTTGCAGGGCTGTTTGTGATCTGAAAAATGTGCGTTGTCATTTCCGAAAATTTTGATCTGGCTACATTCTAAAAATTATATTAAAAAAAAACATTTCAAATGGTTTTTTAAAATGATTTTGGCATGCATATTTGAAAAGTTTTTGCGATGTAGAGGTAGGGGTCGAGCTTCCGAAAATTTCGCATTGTCTTCAGAAAATTTTACTTGAGTTCACTTGCACCCCTCTTTAGTTGAAACGCATATATGTTTCAATTTTAAATTCTCCCTCAAAGTGTTTGGCAGATTCCATCGAAAAATGAACTATAAACACATTTAGAGTAATATTTATTTTATTTTCGTTATGTTATTCACTGCGTTCTTCGTATTCCATACTTCTGCCAGCTGCAGGGAATCCTGGGAATACGCACATCTATCATGTTGACCTTGGTTCGTGAGTTTCACTAACGATCTTCCTTGATGTCCAGCTGTTTATGATGGAAGAAGTCATTTCTCTCCTCTGGAAATTAATCATAACCCATCATCTGCTGTTCTGAAATTTAGCCCGCTTTGCAATGAGAAATTCTCAAATCACATGGTACATACAAGGTCAGGAGCATTTTAAGACCCCCTTCCTTCCTACCCCCAATTTGACATGAAGTTTTCATTTCTGTTTAAAACTGAAATATTTTCCCTTCCTTTTTTTCACCATCAGTTTCAAAATGTGTATCCAATTCAAAAATTGACGGCATTCCACAGGTGTTTAGGATCCGAAATTTCCGAAAATTTTATAATGACATTACATTCTTAAAACTGAAAAATTATTTAAAAAAAAAAAAAAAAACCTTCTTTTTAACGATTTTTGTATGCGTATTTAAAGAACTTTTACAGAAAGGGGGGGGGGGGTCGAGCCCCTCATTGCTTCCGAAAATTTCACACTGTCTACCAAGCGGGGGGAAGCAAAGTTTATGTATTTAATGCATATTTTATTGAAGAACAACAAAAGCTGCACCTGCTTGGGTAAATTCGTTGATTTCTCAAAGCCGGTGATGGGGGGGGGGGGTCAACTGCCCCCTCCTGCCCCCCTAAATGATAGACCTGGAGAGCCCTAGGGGAGTCGTCACCCGTCCCCCTCTGTTGTGCCCATACTTAGGCAGGAGTGCCCGCCCTCTAAGAGCAAGGGCGCACCCCCCCAAAAAAGAGAAAATACCCTTTAATCACCCCCCTAAAAATTTCAATGGCTCAGTCGCTCCCTAGGTGGGCACCCCTGACAAGGTCACAAAAACACTTGCATACGTTTAGGTCGCATGCAGTCGTTTTGAGATCGTCCATCTTCAAAGAGCAAAACAAAAAAATAAATAAATAAAATGAAAAATAACAAATAAATAAAACAATCAGGATGCCTGCTAACTTGCTCAATATTCGGAATAAATTATCATGGAGAAAATTTGAAAACACACTTTGAGAAATTCAGTTTGCAATTTTAATGGATATTTTAATGGGTTACAGTACCTCAAAAGTGATGAAACGATCAAAAAAAATTTTTTTATTGCTTATTTCAAATCTAAAAACTATTCTGAACATGGGAAAAGTTTCATTGCTTTAGTTCAAATATTTAAAAAGTTATGAGAGGTTTTAGGCCATGCTCGCTATGTGTTCTTATGCAAAAGTAAAACTTTAAATTGCTTTTTCTCGATGATGGTTTTTTTGTGTTTTCATGTCATTAGAATCCCTAAGGATTTTTTTTCTATTGAAGATACAGCTTTAAAGTAATACTTTTTCAGGGTTCGTACGCCCTTGGAAAGCCTTGAAAAGTGCTTGAAAAAAGAAAGTTCATTTTCAAGTGCTTGAAAACCTTGAAAAAGTTTTAAAACCTTGAAAAAGTTTCTTAGTGCTTAAATTCTCTCAAAAATCAACGAATTGTGCTTGGAAGTTTTAAAAAAGTATTTCACCAATGCAATTTTCTGAACATGTGTTCAGTATGCAACATCGCGAAAAATTGCTTTCGTGTTTGGGATTTCAATCCTTTTGCATCTTGTAAATATTTTGATGTTTTTTACAACCGAAAGATATTTTGACATATGGTACCTTAGATTAGTTTATTTTTTGTTTAATTTCATTAATTAACAAAGAAATTAATTTCGAAACCATGACAACATTGAACTTACTCGGGTTTCGTGGAAAATTGCTCTTGTGTTTGAAATTTCAATCTTTTTGCAAATATTTAAATATTTTGGCTAATCAAATGTTAGTTTCGCATATGCTACCTTAGATTAGTATATTTTTTGTTTAATTTTAATGAAAAACAAATAAATTTATTTCATGGGAAACATGCCACGTCGAACGAACTCAGACTTTGCGAAAAATTGCTTCTCGTGTTTGAAATTTCAATCTTTTTGCATCTTGCAAATATTTAAATATATTCACTAATCGGATGTTATTTTCATATTTGCTACCGTAGATTAGCATATTTTATGTTCAATTTCAGTAAAATATAAGTTTATTTTATGGGAAACATGACAACATTAAACTTAATTCGCGAAAATTTGCTTCCCTTGTTTGAGATTTCAATCCTTTTGCATTTTGTAAATATTTTTATATTTTTGGCAATTAGTAGGTATTTTGACACTGCTACATCAGATTAGCTTATTTTATTTTTTTATTTTAATAACTAAAGAGTTAAAGAATTTATTACCTTGGTCTTGTTTAATTATTTGCTTATTTATTTTTGCAATTTTGAATGATTATCTTTACCTAATTTTTGGTCATAACAGATTTTTTTTTTTAAATTTAAATTTCAGCAGTTGAGCACCTAACAAATTAACTTAAAGTTTGTATTTTAAATATAAAGTTGATTTATATAATTTTATTTATAAGTACATCATTTTTTTATGTCTTCTAAAATAAATAAGGTGTATAACAGGGGTGGTTGTGTTATGATTATTCACTTGAAATCCAGTAGTGTTCGTTTTTATGCTTTTACCTCCTTATATCTCCAATTTTCCCCTTTTCCTCAAATGTTCAAAATTACTACTTTACTGCGGGTACTTGGAGCTTACTGAAAGAGGCTTTAATCAGCAAAGGGGTAGATAGCTTAAGGAGGGTCTTTCATCTTCATTTGGATCTAATAAATTGACCAGTACCAGCCTAGCTAGGCCCAGTGCCTGTTGCTGGTTATCAACAGGCACTGGGCATGGTATTTCTATGCAGAATATTTTGACTTAATAAACTATTTTATGAATTGTATGCATAGCAAAAGTTATTGTTGTACATATGTATATTCAAGTAATAGGGGTCTTAGTTTTAAAAATTATTCCCCCCCCCCGCCCCATTTTGCTCTTTGAAACTTTCGGGTAATTTTTTATGAACTCACAAATCACAATTACACCTGAATATTATTGCCTTTCTAAATTTAAATTCTAATTTCAACAATAACCTTTTTTTTCCCAAAATAAAACTACTTTTGTCATAATACATGTCAACTTCTTTTAAATCTTTTCGATTCCGAAATATGGCTCTATAAATCTGAACTTGCACATTTATTGTCTATTGCAAGTTAATCAATGAAAGCTGAATAGGCTCAAGTTTGCATTCAGAGTATTTATCACTGCTTAAGCTGCTTTTGTATATTTTGAGGTGTAGAGACTGGACTGTGGATTTTCATAAACTTTTCTTACTTCCTAATTTTAAAATGTACTCGAGGACAGTTGAAATGCCTTATTGGCTGAACAGCTAATAAATACATACGAATAATTGATTTGCATACTTATAAATGATTTGCAAACCTAATATTTTTAGAACTTAATAGTGCAAACTGAAATAACTTTCTGGGTAGTGTTTTTGTCCTAACCACCCTTATATTGTAATAAACCACTGTATGGTACTGGAAATAAATGTTGAAACCGGGGGGGGGGGGGGAGTGACTTCAAAAACTCCTCTCTGGCAATGCCATTGAACTTGGGTATTTTAGTTTCTTCCCATTAAAGTTAAAAGCACTTATGAAAGGGTTTTTTTTTTAAGTATTAATTTGCTGATTCTAGAAAATATACAAACCTCTGACTGCTGCAACCTTTGAAAAACCTCAAAATTAAACCTCTTGGTATCTGCTTCTCTTTATGACCGAACTTTTCAAACATTTTCAGAAAGACTTTCAACGCAGTAGGTCTTTCATCAAAGCGTCTCTTGTTGTAGAAAGAACAGTTTTGTTTTCCTATACTTTTTTGTATTATTGCCTTATTTCTATGTGTTTGTACTAAATGAAATCTGCATACAATATTTTTAGTACAAATTTATGATATTGCCTTGAAAACAAAATTTTTTGCCTTGAAAAGTACTTGAAAAGTGCTTGAATTTTTTTTTGCCTAAAGGGTATGAACCCTGTTTTTGCAATTGGGATAACATATTTGACAAAAGTGTGCATTGGATAAGCATTTCATAAATTACTCAAATGTTTAGAGCATGTTAAACCTTTAAAAAAAAAAAACTTTGATTTTTTTACATAATTAATGACCGAAAATTTTCCAATAAACTTATAAGCAAATGAATGCACAGATTTTTAGAGATGATTATAATGATCGTTTAGCAAAAATCTTTTTTAAATTAGTGCAAAAATAAAACAGCCTTAGGGATTTTAAAAAATTGAAAATTTCTCAATTTTTTTAATTCTTAAAAAAGTAGGCAATATTTTTTAATTTTGAAAATAAATTATTGATTACGAAATAAGTATGCATGTTATGGTTTCAAAGAAATATAAAATTTATTTAAATTTAAAAAAAAAATGTTTTGAAAGGTACTGTGACCCCTTATTAATTAGTTTGTAGTCAAATCACAACTCTGATCGTCTTGTTGAGCATTGCAGGAAACATTGAAAGATCTAAAGTACACCGTGTAGCTCCTTTTTTTTTTTTTTCTTTCCATGAATTGAATAAAGTTTTAACTTTTAGTGTTGCCAATTAAATGCGAACGAATTTGCATCAAGAGCATACAAAATTGTTTTCTCTGAAATTAATTCAGCCTAGCTGTAAATAAAACATCACACATGAATTTGATTTGAGTCTAAATAAATTTTTCCTTCTTTACATTTAATTTTCTTCAACGTTAGTTGAGTTTTATGACTAAATATGAGATAATACAGAGATATAGAATTTCACTTCTGATTAAATTAACCGTCGCAAAAATAATTCAGTTCTCTCAGTGCTTGTTCTAGAACCACAATTCCTTTTACCTACGAGAATATTTCTACTGTCTTTATCTCTTTGTATTTCTTTTTTCCATGAAGTTAAATGGGAAATGTTCTAAGAATAAACCACTTAAAACCGTTTCTTAAAAAGAATCTATTTGTAATAAACGTTGCTTTATTTCCGCTTAGATTTAGAAAATTCATTACTTTGAGAATATTTGATCAGGAGTTTTGAAATATCTATTCATTACACTTACTCTATTAAATAAATTCATTTTCTATTCTTATCAATTCTTTGCATAAATTTTAATGCTTTATGCATTTTAAGCAGCAAAATATCTTTCAAATTATAAAGTTAGGATGAAAAAATACTGCATTAAAAATCATTTTATATTAAAAATCTCCCTTTGAAGAGGGCTTTAACATGATTCCGTAACAGCTTACTTTAATCATGCTATTTACATGCATTTCATTTTTTTTTTTTTTTTTCGAAATCTAAAATTTACTTCATGAACGAAATTCCATCATTTCTGTAGAATATTCGTGGAATTAATCGAGTTTTTCTTGTATGGAGATTAATAATTTATTTCCCAGATTTCTTTTCCGTAGAATTTAATTTATTTTGCTGCTTTATTTTATTTGTTCAATGCTTCTGAAAAATAACTAGTACTTTTATACTCTCTGATTCTTGATCGAATTACATTATTTTTTTTTATTTAGCATTCTAGAGAAATGCGTAAAATTAATGGGATGTAATTTTATATGTTGTTTTCTGATAAAAGCGGAGAACATTTATTGTTATTATTAATGATGTTGTTTTCGTTGCAATTACTATTGTTATTCTAATCATTATTATAGTTGTTGTTGTCATTATTTTCCTAGACTATGTCTAGAGCAGTGGTTCTCAACCGATGGTACGCATATCCCTTGGGATACACGACAATCTCTAAGGGATAAGGCGGTGAACTTCCAAATAGTAGTTTTGAACCAATAATTTTCGGTAACTAATTGTTGGTAATAGTAAGATGTTATGATTGCCTTTTGACAAAGCTTGTTAAATGATTGTTTTTAGATATATTAAGGCCTCTATACATACGAGTCGACGCATCAGCTTAAGATTAGCCTTTTTGGATCGGAGCGCGTGTTTAAGTGGTTGTCTTTGCTGGCGAGTTATTGCGTTTGGTGACTGTTCACTGTGAGCAATTATTAGCGGCACGTGAATTGTTATAAAATAAAATATTATTTTCGGCAAATTTGGCGAAATCCGAAACTTTGATGTGGTAACCCCAGCAGCGCAACAATGAAAAATCCGATCCAAAGTGGCTAAACTTAAGCTGATGCGCTGGCCTATCTATACAGCGGCTCTAAGATATATGATTGCGATTTGCAAGAAAGAGTTCTACAAAGCTAAACAAGCTAAAAGACTTTTCATATCACTGCTATATGATATATTATTAAAAGTGACAGTCAATAAAATAAGATGTTTTTACAAGCTATTATTTTAAGAATAATAGGTATAAATTTTCGTTCAAATTTCTTCCATATTACGTTAGATTTTTTCACCAATTTGCTTAAGTGAGTGGGTTAAATCCAGGGTTGGGTTTTTGACGGCAAAAACCTGTTTCAAAAGTGCCAAAAATATGTTGAAAACTGTCAAATACTGACATATTGTCAAAACAGTGATTATTCATAATTGTTATAAATACAAAAAATTAATAATATTTACAAACATGCTCGAAAATTATTTATAGCTATAGTTTAGACATTACATCAATAACTTCAATTAAAAATTAAATTAATTAGTTTAGCTAAAATCAATTTATAAATTTTCCTTTAAGGTAATTTGTTATGCTGTAAAAATAGTTACGGATATTAAAACTTAAATATAGTTTTCAAAGTGTTATAAACTTTTTAATAACTAAAGCAATTAGTTACAAGTAATTTGATCAGTCTAAAATACCTTTTGTGTCAGGATTTATGCAATGTATCTTTTTCTTATGAGTAAAAGTAAAACTAAGTTAATTAACAGTTAATAGTTGATTATTATCTAAATATTTTGAATGATGCTTTTTTAAAAATCATTTGAAATTAACTTCTGTGAACTAATATAAATATTCTTAAAATACACCACCAGCTCAGTTATTCCATCCGAGGACTGCAGTTTCGTGCTTTTTAGCACTCATCAGCCCGGAACAGGAATCACATGAGCTGGTGGCGAAAATCCTCTTAAGGGAACCAAGAGAGCCAAACAAACTGGTAGCATATGTAGAATTAGCACACCAGATGAGTGACCGCAGCAATGGTGCGGTTCAACTCATAAGATTGATGGTAAGGCATGGTATTTTGTAGTAAGGTTACAACCCTAAGCCTAGGGTTGTAACCTTACTACATAATATAAATATTCTCTGTTCCTAAATAAACTAACATTTGCTTGAAATGCAACCATCTAATCGCTTTTGAAGCTGAATATGTGACATTTCCTGGAAGTTACATTTCATTTGGAAGGTTTCAGAAAAACCAATATAGCCTCTGCTGTTCAGCATCAATTAAGAGACTCTTCTCTGGTTTTGGATTGATCCATTCCGAACTTAGAAATAGACTTGATGTACAAAAGGCTTTAAAAATGGTGTTTCATTACTGCATGCTTTGGGGGGAAAAATGTTTAGAGTCGGAGTAAATGTTAACTAAAGATGTAATTTTTTTTACCTAAGTGTGTAAGTGAGCAAACTAAACAAGATAAATGCAATGCCTTGCACTTTCAGCTTCGAAAAATTTAAAAGATATACAGTCATTATTATTATTTAATTAGAAAGTCGCCCGTCGACGGGTGAAAATTTGCTTCTACGTACATTTGAATGCAGCGATTGCCTGTTTGGTGATATTTTGGTAGTTTAAGTTAAATTTGACAGTTTAACCCTAATTCAGTGGATTAACTCCAGTAGATAGCCGTCATTGTTGACCATTTTTACGTTTCTTTATTCTACTAAAATGACAATATTACTAGTAAAACAGTTAAGTTACCTGATCGAGTTCAGCCTTGTCACGATAAAACATTTCCCTGCATGTTAAACATTACCAAAACATACTATCAAATTACCATGCCCTGGCGCGAATTTCACTATTGAAACACGCGGGTTACTTTATCATCGGCTATTATTTATATGAGGATATAACACTATTTTTAATACTTTTTATTCTTTTTCTAATAGTAGTTCCTTTATTCGCCTCTTTCATTCTACAGCAAGCAGCTTTTTGAACCAGCATTGGGCCATTCCACGGAAATCGACCATTTCGTCCCGCACGTGATGTGCTTCATATATTTCGTCAAATGTAATACTTTAAAATCGTAATGAACAAAATTTTGTTGCTTAACAAATTATTAACGTGTGTGATTTCTTAAGCAAAAATTTCGTCACTACCTTATAAAATTAGTACTATTTAATGAAATATATGAACTGTCACATGCGGGGCGAAATGGCTACTTTTTCGTGTAATGACCCATTATGTTTTGGATTTTTTTATAGCGCAAAAAATCTGAAACAGTCAAAAAGTTTGAAACCTTTAGTCCAAAAAGTTCAAAAACCTTTAGTGTATGAAATCAAAATTTAAATAAAATACTAAGAATCATTTGTTATGATAGTTTTATTATTAAAGTAAATTTCAGTCAAATTTTAGACAGAAATTTAGGTTTTTGACAATAATGTCAAAAACCATGTCACAAAGGGTTTTTCGTCGTGGCAGTAAAAACTGCGATTCAACACAGATAAAATCTCCAACAGTCAAAAACTGGCCAACCTTGGTTAAATCTGTAATTTCTTTTCACTAGAACAGTGGTTCTCAACATTTTCAATACTGAAGATCACATCCAAATTCTGGAAGCATATGACAGATAGCGTATGACGTAAGAAGACATATGATAGAATTAATATTTTCACAACAATTATATTGCGTGAACTGATGAGATGTATCCAAAAGTTTTCCTTGATAATTTTAATGCCAATTAAAGAAATGATAGAGATTGAGTTTCAATTGTTGTTCGTGGACCACATGAAAATTGCTTGCGGAACACGAGTTGAGAATCACTGCCCTCTAGAATTCAATTCGTTTACACCCTTGTGCGAGTTAATGGAATCAAGTTGGGAATTTTTAATTTTCGAATTTTTTAGGTTGTTTAATCTTGTTCATAACAACTAGCTGTTTAACCTACCAGTTGATTAAGCGCTTTAACGTCATGTTCTTTTGTCATAAATATTGTGTTCTGTTTAAGTGTTATAAATTTCTACATCTTTTCTTTTTTTTCTTCTCAATCCGGCCATTTTGTATCTTTTTGTTAGCCATGGCTATTTCTCCACAGAAGAAGCAAGCCATTGTGACAATGAGTGAAAATCTGATTGCACAACAAAAGAAAAAATGATTTGTGCTTTGCTAAAAACATGGTTTAGAGATCAATAATTCAAAGAAAAGTGCAAAACTCTAGTTGACTCTATGCCCAGTAAAAATGGTGCTGGACAAAAAGGGAGGGGGCATACTAAGTGGTGATTTCGATTTTATAACTAAATGATGTAAATAAAGGTAATTTTGTGAAATAAATGGCTTGATTCCATCAATTCGCACAATGGTGTAATTTCCAGGAATTAAAAAATATCTCATATCTTTTGTTGATCTTGGTAATCTTTATTTCTTTTCATTTCGAGTCTAAGTTTTGGACACTTTAATTAAAATAGAAATGAATGACAAAAACCAGGAAGGTGATAGGGGGGGGGTGTTATTTGAATTTCAATGTACATGCGATCAATTTGCATTTTTTAAGCTACTTAATTAAGCAATTAATTAAAGATCTACGTTTTTTGTTAAAGTTTTTAAATGGAGATAAAGTTCTTTGCTATTTTTGATATTTTCTTCTTTTGGAAAACTAGCTTTAAAAATCATTTTAGGTATCATTTTTTTTCTTAATTATGCATATAAAAAAAATAAAATAAAATTAGAAAAGAAAAAAACACATGTGCACGGGACATTTTTATTACAAAACGATGAGGAAAAAAAAGTTTCTGCTAATGGCAGTTCAATTCGGACAGAAAAATACTTTTTAATGAGTATATAAGACTTTTTTTTAAATATAAAATCCAATTATAGATTAATTTTCTTTCCAAAAATCAGCTACAAAATTATTCGCCGATCAATGCTTTTTAATTTATTGTGTTTTGCTGATGAAAGTATTAATCACTAATTAAATGCAATCGTTTATATATATATATATATATATATATATATATATATATATATATATATATATATATATATATATATATATATATATACACATTTTTTTTTTTGTTTTTTTTTCAAAATCATTTTATAATAATTTCTTTCGTGTGCACTGTCAAACCATCGTGCTAATTTAAGGGTGACTTTTAGATTTTTGTTACCTTAAGTGTTTTTTGAAGAATTGGAATTAAAAAAAAAAAGATTTTGCTTACAGAATTCCACTGCAATTGATTTTTTGCTCTAACTGATTCTATTAGTTGTTAACGACGTTCTGGAAACGTTTTGGTCATTAAGGAGATTTAAATGCGTAACATATTATTTATGAGATTTATGCGTATTTTGCAACTACAAAATGTCTCAAAAAATATGTACCATCTTGGATTGTTTTAACAGCCAGTTTTTGTCCGTTTTCCCAAGGGCTTAAAATAATGGCCAAAATCAGACTTAACTCATGGATGTAGTATAACTAGATGCACAACTCCATATAGCGAAAGCCGTTGGCCGTTATTGAACGAGCGAAACTTGAAATAGAAGGGTAAAATTGTAGCCAACGTGAATGCAACGCTATTTGCATCCCATCAAGTTACGGCACAAGGTTGTTTGCGAGCCTGCGCCAAACCGCACGCATGCGCTTTTCGGACATTTGCCCGTGTGGATGGGCAGGACATGTAATTCGAATGTCCCCTGAATCCATAACACTTAAGATCCTAAATGCAAGACCAACTGGCAAACGTCAGAGAGGAAGACCAAAAATTCGATGCTGGCTTGTTTGGAAAGAACCTTGAAAACTGTTAATTCCCCAAATTGGAGCAGTCAAACGAAAGTTAGATCCAACTTATGGATACAGCCAGAACCCACAATGGATTATCGAGCCAATGATGATGATGATAGTAGAATGCTCGTTGCTCATGGAACCGGTTTCTCGTTGTGTATCTAGTTAATACTACATCTATGACTTAAACTTTGACAAAAGAAAATTCACTCGTTAGTGCTGCTGGAATACTGAGAACGTGAGGGAAGTAAAAAATAGTTTAGAAAAGAGTTTTAATGAGATGGATCAAAGAAACTCACAGTTATTCGTCTGTTGAATTAAGTTTAAAGAAGAATGAACTGTTGAAAATGTCGTTGAGCACCATTTCGGATGACAACAATAATGCACAGCATCACACGAGAATGAAAAGTCATTGAAATGCTCCTTCAATATCCGAGAAAATCTGTTCGGCAAGAAGGGTTGCGGAATCGAAGTGAAAATGACCAACTCCGACTCCGGGAATTTCAGAGCCTTCGACTCTGACTCTTTTACTTCAAAATCAGTCTGACTTCAACTGCGAAAGCACTTGCAGAGTTGCGGACTTTGTGGAAAAATGAGGAACTGTGACTCTTGGAATTTAAAGTCTTCGACTACAGGCCTTTAACTACCAAATTCACTCCTTAACTACCAAAATCAATCTGAATCCGACTCCACAGCCCTGTCGCCAAGCAACTCATGAGACAGTTGAAGGTCTATCGCCTATTTTGAACCGTGTGTACCAGAACCATTTTATTCCTGGATCTGTACACAATCTTTGTGAAGATGATCTTGACGAGAGAATTGAATTTTGTGAGTCGAACCATGCAAAATTTTCACAGGACAATCAACCTCCAAACTCCCCCTATGGTTGGTGGATTTGACCCCAATGGTCTTTTTTTTTTCTGTAGGGGCATGTCAAGCATAATGCTTACAGCACAAAACTTGTTACAGACAATGAGTTGAGTGCAGCCATTGAGAAGGAATAAATCCAAATACCAATCAAAGCGATTAGGAACGTTTTAGATTTCATTGACCAGTGTTATCAGCTGTGCTTGAACCACAACGGGCGGCAATTCGAACACTCTCGTTAAATGACTGGTTTCAAGTAAATTATCACAACGTGAACGAGTAAATTACAAAATTATCTTAACGTGGAACCGTAACATGGACAAGCAAATGAACATATCAAATTTGATAGAAATTCGTCACCCATTATTTGTAAATATACAGGCGAACCAAATGACCTTTTAATTTTCTACTACGAGCAAAGCTGTGCGGGTACCACTAGTATGCAATAAACATGTTATTTGAAATGAAAATATTGAAAGTAAAATGATTTTGTACCAATTTTAAGAAAATTATCCACAATTTACTGCTATTAGGTGATAGTTAGAGATAGGTGCGGAAATGCGTCATATTTTACTATATACTAGAAATATACTATTTATAAGATGTTTTCTGTTATTGTGGCTGTTTCAAAATTTGTCATCGGTGTACAGCAATTTTCTCAAAGAAAATTTCCCGTTCCAGAATCATCAAACGAATGCACATAATAAAAGGCAGAAAACCGTCAGCAGTAAGTTCCCCCAATTCGAGTGAGGCAAGTATTGATGACGGAAGGAGTAATCCTTCACAATTGAATTAATCACGCCCTAATGTGTGCTTCACCACAGATACTGGGCCTCCCGCTAATAGTTCGGAGTTTCTCTGAAATGCACCGCTACTACCTCCCGCATCCGCTAATTTAGATTTCGTATCGATTCGAGCAGAGATGGTTTCGAATGCTACCAATAGCTGTGCCAATGAGACAGCTTCTTACTTTTGGGATGAGCAACGGAAAGAAATGCATTAACCTATGGACATGCGGACAAATTTAAAATTACAAAATATTATACTGGGGTACCCACCTGGAGGGGGGGGGAGGTCATGGCGCAGATTGCGCCATTGAAATTTGTAGCGGGATTGTTTTGATGGGTATTTTTCTCGTTGGGGGTAGGTCTTCGCGATATTTAGGGGGGAATGCGCCTTTGCTCTTAGAGGGGGGCACCCCTGTATTATATAATATAATCCCGTTACAACAGATTTCAAGGATCTACAAATTTTGTTCGGTTTCACGGGAGTTCCGTTGTAATAGAATTCAGATAATGAAAAACAGTAGACTCCCGATTATGTGCGAGTGCAAAATACAAACACAAGTGAAACATTTTTTCAAAAATTCGTAAATTTTAAAGTTTGTTGCTTTTGTTTTGCATGTCCTTCAGAATAGTTTGGTATAGTATGGCGGAATAAATTAGCTTACCTGGCGTTATTGTACACGTTCTTTTTTGCTTTCGTATACTTTGCTGCATAAAATGCAATTAATTTTCAATGTCGATACTGTATATGTTTTCACTCTTTGTACGTTTGTATCACATTTTATGTACCATACAGTAATTTTTTTTAAAAATACTTTTTTTTCTTCTTAATTGCACCACATTTTAAGTTTTTTTCGAGGTATCGGCGATTTTCATCAAGCGGATAATCGGGAGTGTGCTCTAATAATAAATTGGAACTGAAAATGTATTTCTTTGAAAAGTATATTTCAATGTATTGGCATTCGTTGTAACAGGATTTCGCTGCATTCATAAAAACGTACATGGGCAGAGATATTTTTAACGCATTTGCAAGTATTTTACTCATTGAATATCGGGAAAACTTTTCAAAAATAGAGTTAAACTCATTTAACGTCTTATGTTTCGAATTAAATTCAGCTTCGCGGTAAAAAAATAAAAAGATGCTATTGGAAATTTTGAAGCTGCGTATTAGTATTTTTCTTAATATAACATGTCAAACATTCTAAATGTTAAAAATCAAATTCTTCCATTTAAGCATTTGAGTAAAATAGTACCTTTATACCAATGGTACAGTTTCTAAAATCCAACCGCTAACAAATGTGCAATTCAATACATGTCTATAAGGAGCACCTGAAATTTCGTTTTTTTCCCCAAACAAGCTTTTTAACTAGCATTCATGCAAATTTCAGCAAGAATTTTACAACACGTTCATGCTGATGTCCAACTTGTCACCAGTTGAATTTTAAACGGAAAATGAATCTTGAATTCCAGGAAATCCAATATTTTGTAGTATTTTTACAATTTTCTCAGGAACTGTCTCTTAATCAGTATTGCGAAAGATGTAAATTTTGATTAAGTGGCGCTGCTTCGCAGCGTAAAGGAAGCTGATTTTGTTTTCTGTATAGTTGTTTTTGTTCAAAATGTGTGTGTCCTGTCGGTGTAAGATTGCACGAGCATTTTGTTTGAATAAAGTTTTGGTTAAGCTATTTAAGTGAATGTCTGGTTAATTAGAGACACAACCTCATCGTAAAATGGATACAAATTGGTCAAGACAATCAGAGGCAAATACATGAAGGTCCCAATTCAAAAGTACTGGGACCAGGAAAATTGTCTCTTAATTAGAAGTGTCCCTTAAAAGAGGTACTACTGTATATTATGTCTTGTTAAATTTACATTGTATGTTTTGGCGTGTGTGATATTTATTAAAGAAATTTATTGTTTATAATTTTATGAACTTAATTAAACATCACATTTAGCAGTTATTATGCAAATACGTACCCGTTTAAATGCAGTGTTGAAACTTCAGCGGTCTATGAGTAGCCTTTTTAAGTATCCTTCTTTTACCTGAAAATTTCGATTTACGGAAGGTGTTCTTGTCCCGATCACTTCAGTTAATCGAGGTTCCACTGTATTCTAAGAAAGAACTAATACTATATTGAAAACTAAAAAGAAAATCTGATTGCCGATGATTTAAGCTACATTTCGCCGGTCAGAACACATACAAAACTTGAATGACATAGAAAAGAAGAAAAGCAAAAGATAATTAGTAAAATTTGTTAGTCGCAAAAGTAGAATCAAGAGGATAAATTGAAAATCCTTTTAAAAGCGTTATACTAAAATCGGTTTACCCTACTTTCCGCCGACATTTAAAATCTTCCATCTCCTAAATATATCAAAAGGCAAGATTGAAACTGAATTACAGGTAAGGGAGGGGGGGGGGGGGGGGGAGTTCGTGCCGGCGAAAAGTAGGGGACACCCCAAAATCAATTGCAATTGTTTTATTTGTTACAAATAGAAATTAGCATCAGATAAAATTTTTACATCATTGAGTTTTCTCTCCTTGTCAATCAACAATGAAAGCGTTACCAATCGCGTGAATGAACGTTTAGAAATACTTAAAATCTGTCAAAAAAAAAAAAAAAAAGGTTGAATTCTATATAACTTGAAAAAACTCTAAACAAATTCCATCAAACGTAGAAAAATTCGTTCTTTCGATTGATACTAATATTTTAAATGTACGAGTGTATTTTCACTGCTAAAATTGCGAGCAAATACTAACTCGGTTTTTATTTAATCTCTTTCGAAGTTAAAGTTTACAAAGAAGAGACCCAGCTAAGAACACTCTCGAACAAATCGACATAATATATATATATATATATATATATATATATATATATATATATATATATATATATATATATATATATATATATATATATATATATATATATATATATATATATCAAATTCTGTTTCTCTCTTTAGGAGCTACATTGCTAGAGACAGGTACACATATGTACATAAACACAAATGCACAGACAAGTCACACTTATAACCTTTCCTTTTTGAGTCAGGGGTTAAAAATATGAACTGGTGTAAAGATAGGCTTATCAGACGTCCAGGTGATCTGGGTGCTTATTCCAAGCTCGAAATTCACCTTGCGAGATTAGTTCTGATCGTCTCACTAGATGGCGCTATAGGGAAAATCGCAGTCTCGCAGTATAAATCTCGCAAGTTCGTATTCTAAGCTCCAACAGAAGGGGAAAAAGTGACTTTTCGCGCCTTTACTTGCGAGCGAAATCTCGACTGCCCCGAAGTAGGTGAGATTATGCGATTTTTGTGATACAATTATGGGAGTTTGTTTTTCTGAAAGGTATTGGATCGAGGAAAACGAATTTGGATGATGCTAGTCTTGGAAATGGTTCAGGAAGGGGGGGGGGGGGTTAAAACTGCACCGGGGGGGGGGGAGCAAGTGGTTTTCTATTCAATTTGTGATACAATTGCGGGAGTAAGGTTTCTGACAGGTATTTATTGGCAGGAGGATAACAAATTAGGAATTTGGATTTTGCCGACGCCGAAAATGGTGCAGGGGGCAAGGAGGGGGGGGGGGTCGTTACTGTACAGAGGGGGAGTGGTTTTCCGTTCAATTTTCGTAACGCAAAAACGGGAGTTAGTTTTCCGCTTGCCAATACATTTCAGAAAAACTAATTTGAATGTTGCGAACACCGAACATGGTGCCGAGGGGGAGGGGGTGCAAATGGTTTTTAGTGGAATTTTTGTGATAAAATTACGGGAGTTGGTTTTTCTGAAAGGTATTGGCACGAGGAAAACGAATTAGGATATTGCCAACCCTGAAAATGGTGCAGGGAAAAGGGGGGGTGGGTCATATCTGCACTGAGGGGCAAGTGGTTTTCCGTTCAATTTTTGTGACACTAAAACGGGAGTTTTGCAAAAACATTTTGCAGGGAAGAAGGGATGGGGGGGGGGCAAAGTGGTTTTTGGTGAAATTTTCGTAATAAAACTACGGGAGTTGGTTTTTCTACAATTGGATATTGGTACGAAGGAAGCGAATTAGGATGTGGCCAACCCCAAAAATGGTGCAGGGGTTAGAGAGGGGGGGGGGGGAGAGTTATAACTGCAAACATAAAATAGGTATATATGCAACATTTCTCGCTTTACAACAAGTTTTCAATGGTTAAAAGACTTAAACCCACTTTCACAACATTATAATGCACAAATATCCGAATTAAATTGCAGACACGTGTTTTGGAGACATTAAGAGCTCCTTTTTCAATGTAAAAGATGTCAGTTTATGAATAAAAATGCATTCTCGGCTAAGGTTGTTTATTTCCATGGATTTCGTTTTCTTTTAACCAAATCCATCACTTAGGAAATACGTTGGGTGGGGGGGGGGGGGATCAGGGACTTTCATTTTCAAGAAATAATGCATTTGAAAAAATTAAGGAGCTATGAATTTTCTACTGCCCTTTACTGGTTTTGACCGCTTGACGGCCTGCACAAATGCGTCTAGGGCAAATTATATAAAAAGCGTTCATAATTTTTATTTGTCATTTGTACATTATCCCACTTAAAATTTAGTTGTTTCATAAAAGTACTATTTGTTTCTGAAAATTGTATGAATTTCAAGTTTACACAGAATATACAATCCCCCTTTGCGTTTAAGGGGGGGGGGGGTTCACATCACAAATTACCGCCCCGTCTGTCACCCATGCTAGGTACACCACTGACGAATGCAATTTTTTTTCTGTCTTCTTTTGCTGTAAAATCCTCCTCCCCCTTTTTTTCCCTAAATTCTTTATTTGTTACCTACTGTCATTATTCAATTTCAACTGAATTTAATTTGTAAGAAAATTTATTTTTCTTTATTGAAATTTGATATTGATTAACTAATAACAAAAATGTACAAAGCCTGGTAATTTCTGGTGAATTGTTTCCAAAATTTGATTTTCCATTTCGATCCGATTGCTCCTTTTTTCATTTCTTCTTCAATTTAGAATCTTTCCTTTGGGTTGAACGTTTAAAGTTCTTTATCAGCTGAAGTGAAATGATGATTAAAAAATCTTACTCCCTTTACGAATATTTTTCAATATACATTTACAGAAGCAGAGTATTTATTTATTTTAAACTGCTCTTATAACCAAAAGATTGCTGTTTTGACTTTTTAATCTTGAAGATAAAGATGAAATTATGTAATCATAGTTACAAGTTGCTTGTTTTGAAAAAGAAAATCTAGAACAGTACTGTTTTGAAGATATCTTAAGATTGGGTCTTGGAAAACAATACCTAGAAAAAATGGAATTTGAAAACAGGAATAATGAAGAAATAAAACTTTTTATTTAAGCATATGCTTATTAAATTATAATTTTAAAGGAAAAGAGAAAAAACCTGTGGAATATGTCTTTGATACTGAGATAGTTGCTATAATTACAAGTTACAACTGAGCGGGGGGAACGGTTGGTTTTTACATAACCAATCCTAATATGGAAGATTGTATATTCTGTTATGACTGCTCTCATCCCCAAAAGCTCAATTAGCCCAACAAACCTTTTACATGTTGCAGGGTTGCCCCTCCCCCCAAATATCGCGAAGACTCCCCCTACAAAAGCAAGAGCCCCCCCCCAATAAACAAATACCCCTCAAAACATCACCACCATCCCCTAAAAATTTCAATAGCGCAGTCAGCGCCATAGCCTAGACCCCCCCCCTGCATTTTAGTGTTTTATATTCAATTTGAATTAGCAGATTTTTTCATCAAGACTTTTGGATGCAGCTAAACCTTTCGCATTCGACACGAGACACGACAACATAATATACAATCCCCGATTACGGACTATTTATATTTCTTCGTCTGCATTTATGACAGTTAGGATTTTTTTATTATTTATTTATTTATTTATTTATTTATTTATTTTTTGATATCATGATTTTTTCTAAAGTTATTATTATTATCATTATTTTGATTATAGTTTCTCGGGAAAAATATATTTCATACAAGACGTTCTTACTATTACAGATGGTTTTATATTATAAATCAACAAAATGCACGGTTAATTTTTTTCTCATGTATGTATTGGCTTTTTTCCCCTCTTCGATTTTTGTTTTAGACACTGTAATATTGAAATACTCGTATGCATAAAATATTACTTACCTTTTGCCATTTGACTATGCTTTTTGCACCGGAGCCCTCGGCTCATTTTTCCTTTGTGTACTATTTTGTAAAATTTTCGGTGAATTTATTTTTATGAATTCTGGATTTGCTTCTAGAAAATCTAAAATTATTTCGATGTGATTCTTTGCAACGTAAAACGTATTCTTTGAAGCATGAGCCATTAGCGTGCCAATCGTCAAAATTCGCGCCTTATCTTGCAAAACAATGGATGGAGCAAAACAAAAAGTATCTGCGCCTAAAGACCATTGGTTCGAAGAAATCACGTGCCTCCTCCCCTCCCCCCACGCCGCCAAAATCGGCGAAAAACTCTTCCTCCCCCATCGCGGCTGGAACTTGGACTCGTCGCCACATCGCAATAAGAATTTTTTTTCCCTCAGAATACCACTTTGCGAGATTTCTCGTCACGTGATCGGCTCTGACGTAACGTCTCGAACTCGAAAGTAGAAAATGTTTGGAATGACCTCCCTGGACGGTCCCGGTTTTCAGACAAAATACCGGTGTCGCGGCCGGGATACTTAAATCGGAGAAAAGATAACCAAGAAAGTTTTAAAATAATTAACGGTGAAGATTTATTTAGAGTAATTACTTTATCCTTTGTAACATTAACATGCAAAACTAGTATTGGGTTAGCTTTTGTAAAGATCTTTACAACAAGATCGTAACCGGAAAAGTTCTAGTCAATTTAAATATTATTCCTCGTTCAAAGAGTTTCTTCCAACTAATGTAACTTATAAATATCAACGTGCAGAAAATAAAATCTTTTAAATTTATCTGCCTGGTTTTGGTCTAGTAACCATTTATTTATAGCGCTGAGAGTGATTACCCTCTAAAAAACTCGGAAAACTAGCCAAGGGTGTGTATCCTTTTGAATACCAGCGACACGAGGGGGGGGGGAGGCATTCTGGTGTCCTGGTTGTACATTTCAGAAATCAAAAGCATTCAGGATCCCCCCCTCTCCAAATACAATCTAGTCTAATAATAGCTTGACAGAGCATACGGGACGATGAGAACATTGAAGTTTCTATAGCGTAACAATACCCTGCAAGACATCAGCCATAATTTCGGCAAACAAGACCCTGTTTGATGGAACTGAATTAGCCGAGTTCCGAATGATGTTCCACCATCCTTCATGCTTACATTCTGACAGGTTTCAGAACATTTACATTCAGCCGCTCACAAAAGCCTGTTTCCGTGCAGGTGAAGCTGAAACGCTTCAAAGCTATGGCCGTCTCTGCTAATGCCTCTCTAATTCCGATTTATTGCAGTAGTTCTGACACATATTACGAACTGAGGAATTGTCAAGGAGGACGATTTAACTTTGAAGTTTAATAACTTTATTTCTGAAAATGATACGGAAGTACTCACTAACATTGATTTAAACAGGCTTTTCTCCCAATAAGCAAATTCTTGTGTTTCGAGAAAGATATATAAATTTGAAATGAACTAAAAAAATGATTTCGACAATAGGTATATTTCCTTCAATCAAAAGTACCACTTTTAATTATTGAAGTTGATAGAATAAGCAAACAAAAATAACATGGAGCCAGAAAATACTTTTATTTTCCCAACATTTATTTTCGTTATTTTTATTATGCATAATATTTTTAAAACAAGATGGGTCATCGTGTGACGTCACTCGTGAAGATAGCCGTCTTGAATCAGATCGTATGGTTGTCTTTTCTGGCAAGATATCGTCTTTTGGTGATTTCTACTACGAGCAATTTTTGAGAAACGAGAATTGTTAGTTAAATAAAAGATGAATTTAGCGAAATTTGGCAATGTCCTGAAACTTTGTTCTAGCAACTTGTTCATTTGTGACTTCACCAGCGAAAATGAAAACAGCGACTGAACGTCTTTTAAAATTACTTTTTTGAGAGAGAAAATGAGTCAAAATTAAGAAAAAAAAGTAACTCCCCCATATTTTCGACCATGCTCTTTTAGAAAACTATATTTTTGAAAAATAGGAAACAACCCAAATAGTTATTTTCATTTGATCGACTTGTTCAATCATCAACAACTCGAATAATTCTATTATTTTCCAGTTAACTTAATAAATTTCTGTTGATTTGTGCTGTTGAATAAGAATACTTCATAGTTCAGTAGGAATTTATAAAACTTTTTCCCCTATTAGCAAACTTTTACGTTTAGAGAAATCTAACAGGAATTTAAAAAATGACGGAAATGGAAACGTTAATTTAATCAAATTTTCATTCATCTAACGATTTATATAATTCCAATATTTTTCAGTTCAAATTTCTTTTTAAATTTTTGTAGATTTAAAACACTGATATATATTTCTGTGTGCAGTTGAATAAGAATACATTTCAAATGCTATGTTATTAGCAATTTATGAAACATGGTTTTTATGGTAAAAACGAAATTCTTTGTTTCATAATCTGTTGAAGAATAAAGTCAGTCAATCTTTTTCCTTTTTTTTTTTTTGTTTTGTTTTGAACACTCACTTTTGTTCTGCACGGTATTTACTAGCGTTATTCAGTGCCAAAAGAAATAAATGGTTCCATGGGGCTGGTGTGGACACATGACGGTGGATCTACTGTAGACATGTCCACGTTATCGCTATTCATCTTTCAGTAGTAAAAACATTAATTTAGTAAAGGAAGCATATGGATGCTGTAAAGGCAGCCTTTTTGACATGGAAATTGATGGCAGAAATTGAAGTAGAAAAGAGTTAAAACCAGACGGAAAAACAAAGGATTCTCTCTATTAGATCAAGTTTCTTTAATTGAAAAGGAGTTCATTTTATAAATATGTCGCAGTTGTTTCAAAATGATTGAGTTGGATTATATAAAGTACAATGCCGTAGCCAGCGGGGGGGGGGGGGCAGAACCCCTCGAAATTTTCACAGACTATAAAAAAAATTGACAAAAATTTCGTTTTCTGACTTTAACTCTGCCGCCTGTTTCTTCTGGCCTGTAAGACAATATACCGATCATCTGCGGGTGTGGTTCCTCGTGGACGACCACTACTGAACCCCCGGATAGCTGTTCCTGTAGTTTGAAATTGTCTCCAAAGTCGTGAAACGATGCTGTGAGCAATTCCGAATTCTGCAGCCACACTTGTCACACTGCGGCCTTCCTCCAACTTCCCAATGATTCGACCTCGGGTAAAAGCATCCAGATGTCGTCTAACAAATTGATTATTCGTCATTTCTCGCTGAGGCAGCAACTCGGTATGATTTTAACTGCTATACGGCGTGCAATCTCTTTGCCAGAAATACTGATCTTACACCGACAACATGCTTTATACTACTCAGACACTCCCTCATTACGTCTGCCGGCATATCTGCGCATGTGCTACCGTACATCACCTTACTTGATCTCCTGATTGGTCTTTCTGTCCGCTCTGCCTCTTCGTTCAGCTGATATGCTAATTTTTCGACTTCGTCCTTAATTTTTGCACACCAGTGTATGTAGAGAAGAAGAAAATAATAATATATAGGTGGTTCTTTTCGCAGAATGGCTTCATTTGAGAGCTATTACTGACCGCAAAGAACGTCTCCATCTTATACACCATGCATATTATTTGCAGTATATTTAATTTTCTAAACATTTATCTAAACTGTATTTGTAAAACCATTTTGGATAATGCTTTTTGGGAATGCTTTTTCCACCCCCAGCTCAGTCACTCCTATGCCGAGTGCTTATAAGCATGAAACTGCAGTCCTCGGCTGGAATTGACTGAGCTGGCAGTGTATTTCATATATTTCTGCCTTAGCCCTGGCTGTAGGGCGGTAACTTACTGCATAAATGCTTTTAGGATTAGGAGTCCTCCACAAGTGATGTCACACTTTGACTGGGGAGAGGTTCATGAAATTTTGACAGTTTGTAATCAGGGGGAGGGGATAACTAGAAGAGTTTTTGTAACGATATGTTTATGAAAACCAGAGTGAGATGCGACAAGGGGACGGAAGGGGGTTAAGTGAAGTTAACACTCTGAGACAAAAAGGGGAGGGAAGACGAAAAGTCTGAAAAAGTGTGACATCATTAATGGACGTTCCTTATGTTATATTTTTCACTTTCCAAGCATGTGTTTTTTCCGTTTGAAACTCGACGTTTATTTTTAATTTAAAGGGCTACAAATTTTTTCCTACTTGAGAGTGAATTTTTTTCAGACCTGAAACACGAAAGGTTAAAATTTCATACATTAATAATGAATTATCAAAATTAGTAGTTATGATGAATTATCAAAATTAGTATTATTAGTTTCTTGTTATTAACAAAAGCGAACTTCAGTCACTTCGATATCAAGCTTCAATTGTGTTTGTGATTAAGACGTCGAACAAGAAAACATTTTCAAACACAAATGAAAACTTACGAATAAATAGTAAAACAAAATGCGAGAGATGGAATTAAAAGTAAAAGCTTCAAAACGTATACGAAGCTAGAAAGCAATAAAATTTCAGAGTATTAAGATGTGTGCAAATAATCATTTTCTATAAACAAATCCAATGTGAACGTAATTATGTGATCAATGACGCATGAATTTTCCCTAATAAGTAGAAAAGAGATTATTCATAAATGCAAAATAAAAAGACAGTCTGAAGCCTTTTGATTCAATATGATAGCAGTAAATTCTGATGAATTTTAGTTAGCTTCCTTATCATTTTGAAATTGAATCAATTACTGGATGTAGTCCCCTTGTTAAAATTCATTCAATTAAAGGGAACTAATGGATTCGTTTCCCATTGGTTGATGCTGCTCGGCAAATAAAGCGAATTTAACTGTTCCTGTTCAAGTAGTAATACTCGTGCTTGTCGAAAGGAAGTGGCTCATTGTTTGTTTCAGCAAAATATAATTTAAACTAAATTTTTCTCTTAATCCAACAATAGCTTTTGTTATACGAGTATATCTATGCTTATTGCTTCCTATAAGAAGAAAAAAAAATATCTTTCCACTTAAAACTTAGATTTTAAGAATTTCTGCGTGTGTGTGTGTTTGAGTTTAATTGATTTTGTGAGCAATCAAAGATAGTTTGTTGTTGTTTTAGTACCTGGAAGTGACGTCCATAACTTTTGCAAAACCGCCTTTTAAACAAGCGAGCGTATGCATGTTTGTTTACTATCTCCTTGAGAACGGTCGGGAGTTACGAGTTAATCCTGGTATCATAAGGGCTGTAATTTTTTCTGAGGACTTCATTTAGTGTTGTCCCATCTTTAAGGAACTGTAACTAACGGAGATATTAGCTGAATGAATATTTACATTCTCTCACAAAAATTGGAGTAAAAACATTCTTGTGTGTTTAAAATTTTGTGCCAATCCAAAGAGTGAATTTTTCTGCTTGGGGTGGAATTAGTTTTGAATATAAATTGTAATTTAAGTTAATAAAAATTGAATTTATGAATGTTTGAAAAACATTAATCAATTCGAATCATTAACTATAGTTGAGGCTACCCTAATCACTGGCGTCGTAATGCTGTGATTAGAATCTACGTACAATCTCCTTCACTACGCTACTAGGTTATGTTTGCCTCAACTAATGCTCTTTTTCTTTTGTCCACATTACAACAATTTTGTCGCTGTTTTGTGTACAGCTCTTTAATTATTATTATTATTATTTTGTAAACGGTGAACCTACTCTTATCTACTTGATTTTTTTTCGCAAACGTTATTTACGGTTGTTTTTGTTTCTCTGCTTCTTTTTGGAAAAAAAAGTGCAGATGGTCGAAAATGGAACTTTTCCCACTACTCATTTTATTTCTTTTAATTATTTTTCATACAATTTTTATTTTGTGGAGAATGTGGGCTGAAAGTGAAAAAACGGGCCAAAGTGAAATGAAGAAATATTTTCACAGTTTTCAGCGCCACCTATCTAGCAATAATTTTACTATGTTCCTAAACATCTTGTTGATTCTAGAAGAAAAATTATTTACAAGTCATTTTGAAAATTCGCTGCACATACTGTAATATGATGTGGTTTAAAAAAATAGTTATTCCCAGAATTAAAAAGTTATTGTAATAATATTTCAAATATGAATTGAGATCTTTTGATGTACTTATAGTGCAGTACTTATTTAGTTAACATTTGAATCAAGCATGCCTAATATTAAATTCAATTTGTCAAGTGCACGCGGGGTAAAGTGAAATAATAATTCATTTCCTTTACTCATGTATTCCTTTATAATATCATTTACTTATTCATTAATTGATTCATCGGTTAACACTGCTTCATTTATTAATTCATTTATTCATTCATCTATCATTCACTTCTTTTCTTATTCATTCACCATTTAATTCACTCATTTATTTTTCTCATATATTAATTTATTTATTTATTCATTTGTTCCTTTATTTTTTGGTGATTTATTCATTTACTTGTTTATTTATTCATTCATTTGATGAAAAACATTTTTAATAATCAAACAGAAAGAAGAATAATTTATTTCTTCGATTTGCCCTATGAATGGGGCAAAAGAAACATTTACCAGTTTTTTTTTTGAACATACAAATTCACTGCCGAAAATGAAACAAAATATTTCAATACACGTTTTATTGTGAAATACATTGTTCTTTTTTATACTCTGCAACTTTCAAAATGAATTTCCACTTTGTGTTTTTTGAAAAAGGTAAGTTATCTTAATTGTTTAACTTTATTCAACTTCCCAGCTGCGCACATTTTTCACTGCATAGGCTGCGAAATGGGAAGCGGAGTCAAAGAGTCCGAATTGGACCGATTTTGGGATAAAGGAGTTGGAGTTGCGAGTCAAAGGCTTAGAATTTCAAGAGTTCGAGTCAAAGCCGGTCATTCTCCTTCAAAGTCCGAAACTCTGCCAGTGCTTGCAGAGTCAAAGTTGGAGTCGGAGTGGGACTGGTTTTGGGGTAAAGTAGACGGAATCGAAAGATGCAAAACTTCCGGAGACGGAATCGAAGGCTGCAAAATTCCCGGAGACGGTTCTTTTAGTTTCTGACTCCGCAGCCCTGGATAATTTATTATAGTTTATGATGCCTCTATGTACATATAATGGAAGATTTTTATAGCGGAGGTTCCTAAAGTAGGTGCCACGGAACTCGTAGGTGCCGGAAGGAGAGGCAAAAGGTGCCGCAAAAGGTCCATGGTATCTATATACTACATATAATAGAAACAGACTAGGGTGCCGTGAAAAAATTCTAATTCTTCAAAGGGTCCCCCGAATAGGAAAAGTTTGAGAACCCTTTGTTCTGTGATATTTTTGAACGATATACATGTATGTTGTGTGAATCAAAAATCTGGAAAGATAGTTTTGCATAAATTTCAGAATAACTTTTACAAACATGAGACTGTACTATAGACTGTAGAATAGGAAAATTATAGGCTGTAATTATAGACTGTAGGATAGGAAATTGAAAAGTGAAAAAAGAACGTTTGAAAATTATTGTCATGTGTTTAGTGACACCCCCAAGGTTAAGACAAATCGATTGACGTAAGGATCACCAAAATTTGCCAAGGCGTTGACCCTCTACTACGACATAACAAACATACTATATGCATAGACTCATTAACACATTACCCTCCTTTGCGTCCGCACGCGCAATCGGGTAAAAAGAAAATAATAAAACTATTTTCCACAACTGCAAATCCTCGATTGCAAAACCTTCAACTCGCCAGTAACAAATTCCAATAATTTCTTTAATTGGTTTATATATCTTTCTATTTTGAAAACTTTATTTTAGTTCTGGACGCATCACTGAAAACTAAACCTAACTAAATAATTTCATCCCTAATAAGTTCATTAATTTCTCTGTTTAAGTTCGGTGAATGATCAGATCAAAACAGACGCACTCTGCAGTCCACTCAGATTGAATACACAGTACAGTAACTTCGTATTTCATATGAATTACTGATTAAACACTCTAATATCTATTGTATAAAATACATGGCGGGAATATTGCTGAACTTTGTATTGAATAAAGCGCGTAAAGATATATGGTGTAATTTCGCCAACAAGCCTCGCAGAGCCTGAGTATTATAATGGGGCAAATACCCGTTCACAACTGAATTAACTAAGCTGTGAAGGACACTTGGCCATTATTCAGGTCCCTGTTACACATCTTTCCGGACATTTACATCTGGCTTTCGACAAAAGCTCCAGCTATTGTGCATCACATGTTGGAATGCTTTGAAGATTCAAGGATCTGTTAGTGGTCCTTTTGTTTGAAATCACTGCGATCTCTCGGTAAATTTCTTGGTGAATTGCGGAACAAAGAATGCGTGCTAATGACAGTTCCTACGCATTCATCAAGGCGTGTTCAACATTAAAATGTAATCTGCGCGGTCTATTTAAATACTCGAGACAGGGGGCTCGTAAGAATTAGAAGCTTTCATTCAATTTGAATTTGTCACGAAAGATTGAATTAAGAAAGTGGTAAAATGAATATGCAAATTTATGAACCTGTGAAAAGATTGTATTCTTCGACAAAGATTGCTGGTGATTTATTGTAAGGAATGTTTCTCATTATTTAGTTCGTGGAACCAGAGCTTGGATACGCCACCTTGCCGTGATTTAAGGAATTAGCCAATGAGGCAAAACATTTACATTTTGAGCGGACAATGTCTCATTGAACAGATGTAATTGTGTCGGTCTTAGTTTTACCTCTTGTATCTGCCATTGGCCAGGTGCCACAGTGCCTCCTACAGTGCATTAGAAGTGCCAATAATGTAGAAGTGTATTATTTGTAGAACTTAAAAGTGCTTTGAAATTGATGTTTAAATCGCGAAAAGCCTCAAAAACCTGGATTAATTTTGAAGTTTTCTGAGGGGCTGCCCATAAATGATATCACACCTTTTTTTCAACATTTTTGACCCCCTTTATCGAAGCGTCACATTTCGCATTAAATTCCCTTTGTCACATGGCACGCTTGATTTCAAAAGGCGCTGTCCACAAATGATCACACTTTGAGGGGGGGAGGGGATTCAGGAAATTGTGAGAGTTTGTGACACGGGATAGGGGTAACAAGAAGTGTGACATAACTTATTTTTAATAAGAATATGTGTATGAAAAATAGCGTGACATGTGACAAGGGTATGGTGAAGTATGGCACTTTGAGACAAAGGGAGAAAAAGAAGGAGGCGGGGGGCAAAAAAGTTGAAAAACAGTGTGACACTATTTATGGCCAACAGAAATCTAAAGGAAATAAGAGAACTCCAGACCCACTCAAGTATCAACCAAGGACACAAAGTCAACTGGATTTGGCCCATGAAATTCAAATGCATAGGAAAAAAAAAAGTGGCTGGGGTCTTTCCAACCCCGCTCGAGTTCTCGCAGTATAAATGATGCATATGAAAACAATAACTTTGTAGTTGTGCAAAAAGCTAATGTGAAAAAAGAAAAATCGTCTAATAGTTAATTGTTAGAAAAAACCTAGACCTGTGTGAAATCTGAACAAGAAGAAAGTTTTTAACGCATTGATGAAAACCAAAACATTTTAGGCTTTGAAATGAACGTTCTACTTTTTTCCTGGGTACAATTTGCTTCACACAAATTGATAATTAGCCTAAATTCTTTTGTTTAAAAGCATTGTATATCAGAAATGATACGTTAATTGTTACTAATAAACATACATTATGATGCTACTCCTCTTTATGAATGAAGAAGCCTTAAAAATGACTCATTTACATGAACAACTCTCATTTTTTCTAAACTATTAATCAATTTTCATTTAAGATACCCCTGAAAAAAGAATACAGTAATACGTTTTCCTTTCCATTTCAGTTTGCAGCGTTGACTCAGCTATCCAACTTTTTTTTACGACTGTGAATGTTTTTATTACAAAAATCAATACAATGCTTTAGGCAATGTAGTGATTTGAAAGTTTGAAAGCAACTCTTCTTACAACGTGTACCGAAGAAAAGAGTTTCTGCTGATGCTTTTCAGTCAAAATAAAATTCACTTCAAAAGTTTTATCCCGCTCTTGCTTTGCAGAGCTGAAAGCAAAAAGCTTTTTAAAAGACGATATTTTTTAAAGCAATGAGAAATTATATTAACAGTGATGAAGCAATTCCATAAATGCTTTTGGCTACGAATAAAGAAAAATTCAATAATGTGCTTTGATGTTTTTGACTTAATTTTCTTAATTTTCTTAGAAACTATACTTTATATATTTTAGCAATTAAGCACATTAGCGTTGCACGACTGTTTGGCGTAGAATTAGCTTGTTAACGTTTTATTATCGTTATAAATTATTATCATAGTTAACGTTTTATTTGGGAAAGCAACATTTGTATAAATCAATTAAAAAGGAACCTTTGGCGTCTGAAAATTAATACTCTTAAAATATTAAAGAAAAAAAAGCCCTAAATATAATTTTCATTAACTACATGACCCACCGACTAAAGATTTAACAAGATAATAGTATGTGTACAAAAAAACTTCCACACACACAAATTCGCTTCAAAATATACTTTAAAATATATAAATTGAATACGCTTCAAAAAAAAAAAAAAAAAAAAACATTTCAATGCTTTTTTTTAGATGGAAATCCAGTGAAAAGAGCGTATATATAACAGATAGGAGGAAAGTAGTTCGAGGAACATAAAATCAACATTTCTTTTGTGAACTGTTTATAACCTATACTAAACAAATTCTGAAAGTTTCTGAATAGTTCTGGTATGTTTCGCATTCAAAGCCATTATATTCTGTTAATTAATTTTCTGCGTACTTGCGTAGATCCAAAGTATATTAAAGTTATATACTGAGATATTATTATTCAACGCCGAGTATTCACAAAAGAATGAATTATGTTCATCTTTTTTTTTTTTTTTTTTTGCAGTGTGTGTGTGTGTTTTTACTTTGATATATTTTTTTTCCATTTTCTTTCAGAACACATTTCAAAAGTTCTTTCTATAAAAAAAATAATAATTTGAATTTTGACACTTTGAATTCAAATTATGTTTTTCGCAATCACGAGTGTGTGTGTATGTAGGCGTGTTTGTGTCTGTGTGTGCAGGCATGAGTGTGTGTGTATATGTGTGTGTGTTGGTGTGTATGTGTGTAGCTGTATATGTATGCGTGTGCATGTGTGTGTGTATATGAGTGTGTGTTGGTGTGTATGTGCGTGCAGGTGTGTATGTATGCGTTCATATGTGTGTGTGCGTGTTGGGGTGTATGTGTGTGTAGGTGTATATCTATGCATGTGTATGTGTGTGTGTTTATGTATGCGTGTGTATGTGTGTATATGCATGCGTGTATATGTGTGTGTATATGTATGCGTGCGTATGTGTGTATATGTGTGTGTATGTATGCGCGTGTGTGTAGATTATGGACGCAACCCGGAGACGGTTTTCGCTATAGCATCGTGAGGCCGGTCGTCGGTAGTGCTGCAGAAGGAGGCAGGGGGAAAATAAAATCATAGGATTTCAAAACAGTCAAATGAGAACAATAAGCAATGTGATTGCTCAAAGACACATTAATTTATAAATAAAAGTGACACATTTCTGTGACGATCTTTCCTGATGGTTATTCAGCAAAATTGTAGCTCATTATTACCAGATTAAAACTTCGAATATTTTTTACGAACTCTGCAAATGAAGAGCATAGCTCTTGAAATAATCTTACGCCCCAATCGAAATAATTAAAGGTAACTTTCGAAAGAGACGTTCAGTTGCAGCCGTTCTGGAGTATCTTCTGCCTGAAAGAGGATTTCTGGAAATGGCTAAATTTAGTTCGCAATCTTGGCCGAGTTCTGGAATTGATGATACAGTAAATAGATCTTCACAATGAAATTAGATTCATTCTGATGTATTCGCCCTGCGTATTCAGGTTGCAATTTCCGGGAAATTTGCGTGGAGTTTCCTTCGAATAGTTCCTGTCTAGTTCTGAGTAAGGTTTAGTTGTTTTGAATTTCCTAGCCGTTGTTGAGGGTTATGTTATGAACGGGGTAATGTGTAAAATATTTGCAGTGAAAAATAAGCGTCACTTTTGGGGCTGTCCACAAATGATGTTTCGATTTGAGGGGGAGGGGCGTTTGCGAAGTTGTGAGAGAGAGGGTAGCAAGAAGAGTGACATCACACTTTTTTTACGAGAATATGTTTGAAAAATAGCGTGACTTGTGACTAAAAGGGCGTAGGAGAGGGCTAAAAATGATGAACAGAAATAGTATTATCATTTATGGACAGCCTCTTCCTAGAAGTAGAAAATGTATTAAATTATTGGTGGCAGAAAATGCATTAAACCTGCTTAATATCGGTAAATAGTTTTTATTTATGTTCGAAAAAGTTTGAACATTTATCTAGCGGTGTTTTTAGTCGCATTATTGCTATTTTAATCACAAATAGTGCAACAGAACCTATAATAGAGATCAAAATAGGTTCTGATGTTATTAAAGGCTTTTCTCAAAACGGTTGGTTTAAACTGCAATAAAACCAACTAATACCTGTTGTGTCTTCTATCCTTTGTATACATCGAGAACATATTTCGGTTCGAACTTTCTTAGTTTCTCGAGGGCCAATCAAAGTTTACTTTAGGAATGTGAGAGCTAGTCATGGACATTCCAGAAGGGTAAGAAGTGTTATTTTATTCAATTTTATTCAAAAACGTTTCTTGAAATAAGTGTAATATACTAGTTCAATGCCATTTCATTTGAATCCAGAAGTCAATGTGATGATTCGCACTGCTTGTTGTTGCTATATAAATTTATCAATGTCCAGGTTCACTGCAAATTCATGAAGAGTCGTTCAAAAAGAAATGAAGATGTCAGGTACTGCTGACGTAAGTTTAATAAAAACTTTAAGGATCACTCCACGAGAAAACGGACAATTTGTCCTGCGTGTAACATCTAATATATTTCATTAATAAGCTATAATTCATATAGGTATTGGACAAAATTTTGTTGAGTAAGAAGTCCTTAAAGTACATGATTCTTAGGCGAAAACTTTTATTGTCATTTTTTTTTTCATCTGTCACGTGCGGGATAAAATGGCTTTTCCCATGGTCTGGCTCATAAGTAGAATTACTTAAAGCATTAAATCAGTAAGAAGAGGCTTATTTTTATCTAAATGCTAAATTAAAATATTTTCGTAGAAAAAGGGCAAAGGCCAACTAAAATAAATAAGTGGGTCGCATGGTGGTTAGGGCACTACGATGACAACTAAAGTTGTGTACTTTAAGTTCTGGAAGGGAGTCTTTAAATATTCTTAAAGTTTCAACTATCTGTTGCAATCACATAAATCAATTAATAAATGAATTACATCATAAAGAGTTATAGTGTTTATTAGTACTTCACTTACCAAAACTTATCCAGTTTATCATTTGTAATAGTATAGTTAGTGTACATCAGCTTTGTATACTAACATAAATGAAACTTTATTATTGAAAGATAATTAAGAGAACTAGTTGATGTGTGCCTCACATGAGTTCCTTTTACTCCAATTTTAATGTAATTTTCCCATTATTGGCAATTTTAATGTGATTCAATAGTTTACTCTCTAAATATCACCACCTGTGACCAAATTGAAACCAGATTAAAAAAAAAATCGCCAAATTTGTCGCTAACTTGGCGACAAAACTTGGCGACCAAAAGACTGGCGATATATCTCCAAGTTTCCTCCAAATTATAACACCACTTGAGTATCCATTGAAATTAACAATGATTTCCCCCCAAAAAGGGGCAAAAGACCCCTTTAGAAAGACCCGAATGACACCAAAAAGGAGGTGCACAATTAGACCCCACTAGGAGTCTACGTACCAAATTTCAACTTTCTAGGACATACCGTTCTTGAGTTATACGACATACATACGCACATACATACTTACGTACATACGGACATCACGAGAAAAATCGTTGTAATTAACTCGGGGAATGTCAAAATGGATATTTCGGGTGTTTATACGTTCTTAGGCACTTATCCGCGTGTGGTCAGGTTGGAAAAAAAAAAAAAAAAACTCAACATTAATTCGGGTGTGAGCAAAATGGAAATTAAAGGCCCAATTTTCAGTGAACATTTTTTTGCGAATACAATACTTCCTTTTTGTAAAAGGAAGTAAAAATGACCTTATTATTTAAGAAATACATTAAGAAACAGACTGCCCCGTTTATGAAACTTTCGAAAACAGTCATTATTGATTGATGTATAATAGATCCAACTTAGCTGTCTGCTTTGGAATAGCATACTTTGATGATGCGTACTTGAGACATCGATAACATCTTTAAAACTGTCTGCATTCTTCAGAGTTGTCATTGATGAATGGTAACGATGACTTTATAGCTCAAATTTTGAACGAAATCCTAGAAGGAGCATCGGCATTAAAATGACTGAATGGGGGTGGGATGTGCTAAACTTTTTCTTCTTCTTTCCAATGGGGCTGTATAAGAGACCCACCTCAAGAGGCGTCTGGGCCATAACCAGACCTCCCCAAAAATGCATGTCTTTCGTGTGTCACCATTAAGGCGCTGATGCATGACACATTAGTGTTTTTTGACGCCTAGTTTCCACCAGATGGAGGTACCTGGGCTCTCATTTGATGCGAAATTGCACTAGGAATTTAATTTAGCCGAGGGATATTCTAAGAATGTGCCAAACTAAACTAACTCATTTTAAACGGAGAAAATGAAAGGTGGTAAGACAAAGTAGAATTCTAGCTACATGATGGAGACAGAGATTATTTAGTTGTCGTAGACCCGTGAAATGTTTAAAATTAATTTATGGCATCTGAGTCCAAAAAAATCTCAGTTTTAATTTGTCACGTGAAGTTTTTTTTCACCTACATGGGGCTCAAAGCGACCAATTCACAAAACATGAGACAAAAGAAAAGATTTTTTAGGTGAGCAACAATTACACACATTGTTTACATAATGCAAAAAATTACCTTTTTATGTTTCTCTACCTTTTTCTGTTCTACCTTTTTATGTTCGGCAAAAAAATATTTTTTTGCCGTGATAGTAAATTCAAGTCTGTCAAAATATTTTTTTTTTAAGAGGCTCTTTGTTACGGTTCAAAAAGGTTTATGTCAGTCACTAGGGGAGTAACAGGGCATCATGTAAAATGTGCTCCACATTGAAAAGGAGAGTGGGAGGGGGGGGGGGCGAGGGGGAGACGTAAAAATCAGAAATCTGAAAAATGTTGGCATTAGCCGGACAAAGACATTAGCGAAAAACCAAATATCACCGGTAAAAGTCGACATTTTCCAATTTCTTTCATTCACGGTAGTATCTATAGTTCAGACCTCGATATAAGGTGACCTCGCAAGTAAGGTCACTTTATTAAGTCTTGACTCATTGAATAATAATTTTATGTTATGGAATATCCAATAGATATGGTCAAGCCTTAAATGCCGAAATCAGTGATAAAGTCACTTTTGTCTGCCATTCTTTGAAAGATTTCATTGGCATGCTCATTTAATTTCTAGAATTTTCTTTATACGTTTTTTTATCGGCGAAAAGTCACATTCCTTAGTAACGTAAATTTTCAAAACCTTTCATCAGAAAATTTCTATATTCAGAGTTAAGTGCACGTATCGAAAGTAGAACCGAAAGTGAAGTGATTGCGCAAGCAGAAGTGTTACAATTGAAAATGTAGTAAGTAATTCTTTACGAACTACGAGGGAACTAATGAACGTTGTCAGAAAAGGTAGAACTTAGAAAACGTTAATTAAAAAAAATAAAAATAAAATAAACTGAAACCAAAGTCGCGTCCGTTGAGAAAGAATAAAAAGTGGAGAGAGTGAAGCCTTCCATTCTTGAAGCAAATATCCCACCAAGTCGCGTGATATATTTGAAAGTAAAGTATTGGCGGAGATCCAGGTTTCTTCCCTCGCTTCACGTAAAACGTGACTCTCACTCATCAAAGTTGAACCACGTGACTTGAGATGTTTGCCTCAGCATTTCCTAAGCCAATGATTGGACTTGCTTCCTCCAGTTACTAATGCTTGCTCTAAGGTCGTGAGAGTCTGAACTATGGATACTTTTTAAGTAAGATAAGCAGATAATAGATTAAGTATATATATGCTCAATTTTCTTGAGCATATTTGTATACGACTTGATTCCGAATAGAAATGCAAAAAAAAAAAAAAAAATGTATTTTCTTAATTGATTCCGTTAATTTCAATTGGTGAAACTCAATTAAAAAAATTATAACCTTGTATTTTTTTAAAACTCATTAAGTTTCACAAATGATTTTATTTTTATATACATGCTTACTCATTGCAAAATGCGTTTGAATCGGTTTTTAGAGGTCACTCCGCTTATAAGGTCACTTTCGTGAAGTCTCGATGAGTGGTCTTATATCGAAGTTCATTTGTATATTCATTTGAAATGACTTTATATATTTCAACGAAATTTCAAAGAGAATACAAATTTTTAGGTTTTCCACAGTAGTTAATAATTGACAGTTCTGGGACAACGGAGGCGTTGAGGCGTTAACGCCTCCGTCGATTCCCACCTCCGTCGATCCCCACCTCCGTCGACCACCGCCCCCCGACCTTGGGGTTGCGCTGCCTCCCCCTCCCCACAACCGGGGCCGCCGCGAGAACCCGTAGAAGGTGATGAGGTTTTTTCGCGCGCTTTTTTTTTTCGCGCATTTTTGGACTTAGAATATTTTGAACTTGTTGTCATGACAACCAGAGTTTTAGGATGGCAACTTTTAAGAACGTTCGTGGCGCCATCTATTGAGATTTTTTATTTCCAGACTTTGAATAATTTCGACGAATGGTTGTCAAGACAACCAAAGTTTCGCGAATTTAATTATTTTTATTTTTACAGAGTGTCGCTGCTCGGAATCGAACACCAAAAGGTCTTCGTAGTCGAGGGATATTGAGCACACGCGCTAACCACTCGGCTACGAAGACCTACATATAAGTACACTAATTGTCATCCCAATATAATTTTCACATGAGGTAAATGCTCGTGGCACCATCTATCGGAGTTTGAAAAAAAATTTTTTTTTATTTATTAGATACTGGACTTAGTCGAATTTTCCTTGAGTTGGAACTTTAATTACTGAAGTTTCACAAAATAAATTTTTTTTTTATTAATTAAGTTAAATATTTTTTCCGTCATGAAAAGGTATAAATGCTGATAACGTAAGTATTTTAATTTTATTTTTCGATATGTCTCCTAGAGAAGACGTTGTATGGATTGCTGTCCTTTATCTCAGTTTATGTTGTATCATGGGTATCATCTATATTCTAACAGGGAAATCAGATTTTGCCGTTGATTTTCTACTTAAACCGAATGATACCTCTAATTCACTCATTACGTTCCGAGGATGATTCATTTCAACGTGTCGAATAACCATTTTTCGTGCTGTAATGAAGAAGGCTTACCTGGAACCGGCTCAAGAAGCAAGTTTTGGCGGTGTCAATGCATTATTTCGTGCTTTGGAAGGAGAAGAAAGCAAGAAAGCCATTCAGAATTATCTAGCGGGAGTCGATGCGTACACTCTGCACAAACCTGTGAGAAAGAAATTCCCGACGAATCGCGTATTCGTTCATCATAAAGATTTCCAATGGCAAGCAGACCTCGCCGATTTAGGAAGTTTACAGAAACATAATCGTGGTTATCGGTATATATTAACATGTATCGACATTTTTTCAAAATATGCATGGGCGAAGCCTTTAAAAACGAAGCAGGGCCGAGAGATTGTCGACGCTTTCCAATCTATTTTTACAGAGAGAAAACCCAAGTTACTCCAAACGGATCAAGGTGGTGAATTTAAAAATGCACTATTTCAAAAGTTTCTACGAGACAATCAAGTCAAGTTCTTCACAACGTTCAACGCAACAAAGGCTTCAGTAGTGGAAAGATTCAATCGTACTTTGAAAACTAAAATGTGGAAATATTTCACGAGTCAAAACACTTACAACTATATTGACGTGTTAGATGATTTGATAAAGAGTTATAATACTACTTACCATTCCACCATCAAGAGGGCACCTGTTGAAGTGAATGCGAATAATGAAGGACAAGTGTATTTCGCGATCTACGGAGATAATCAAGATGCGGAAAGGAAACCGTGTGTTTACAACGTTGGTGAAGTCGTTCGTATTTCTAAACAAAAACTCACTTTTGAAAAAGGATACGAGACGAATTGGACGGAGGAATTATTCATCGTCATCGAATGTGTCAAAAGAACTATTCCCGTGTACCGTGTGAAAGATTTAATGGGTGAACCCATCCAAGGAACTTTTTATCCTCAAGAATTACAAAAAGTCAAACTGAAAGAAGATTATACTGTCGAGAAAATATTACGAAAGAGAAAAAAGAAAAACAAAACTGAATATTTTGTCAAGTTTCGTGGTTATCCGGAAAAATTTAACCAATGGATTCCGGCCTCTCATTTATCCAACCTATAAATACTTGAGACACGATATCATTTGCTCACTCTGCAAGATGGGCTCGTTCTATGTGACTTTGCCCAGCGACAGCTCATTAAACTATTTCCCAGATAATAAAATATCCCATTTTATTACACGTCTACCGACCCCAATTGAACTGACTGGACATTGGGATTGTGCGCTGGTAGAAGTCATTTACCCGCATACTTGGTATAATGTGAATCGAGAGAATAATTTAATTGGATTCGATCTAGGTGATGGAAAAGAATTAGGAAGAAATATTCCACCCGGATGTTACGAAAATGTATCCGACATTTTGAAGGCAATCAACATACCCGATCATGATAATAAGATTTCCTTCAATTACAATCACGTCACGAAACGCGTTCGTGTTAAAGTGAAAAACAATGCACGCGTTGTCTTTCATGAAGGATTATCACAGATGTTAGGATTTCCCCCAATGGTTATAGGGGGCGATAGCGACAAAAATGTTGAACAGACCGTGTTCAGCCCGCAGATTGCAGATCCTAATGCACATTTCAGAGTGCTAATGGTTTATACAGATATTATCGAACCTCAAATCATAGGCGATGTGTATGCTCCGCTCCTGCGAACAATTAAAGTCAGCGGTTCCGACGGAGAAATGGTCAGCGTGGAATATGAAAGACCTCACTATTTGCCCGTGAGTCGAAAAATTATTGACACTATCGAAATCGTTATAAGAACCAACACAGGAATGTTAGTGCCATTCGAGCGTGGAAGGTCGTACGTGAAACTTCACTTTCGTCAGAAATTCCTCTCATGATGTATATTCCATATCAATGCTGTCAAAAATCCTTCGAGGATTACTACACCCATCAATCTGGAAATGGTCTTAATTATTATCAAGGTGCACCCTATCAAAGAGGCTATGGTTTCGGCGGTCTCTTTAAATCTTTCTTCAGAGCTGCGGTTCCACTTTTCAAGTCGGGTGCCAAAGCGGTTGGAAAACAAATTTTGAACAGCGGTGTAGATGTATTCAACGATGTCTCACGTGGTGAAAATCTCAAAGTGGCTGCTAAACGACGTTTGAAGGAAGCCGGCAAAAACTTGACGGATAAAGCTGCAGTTAAATTAAAGACCATGATCGGCTCCGGCAGAAGGAATAAAAAGCGCAAACTTCCCAAGAAACAAGTCAGTGTTCGTAAAACCAAGAGAGTGAAAACACATCACGATATTTTCTCTTAAAAAAAATAAAAATGTCTTCTCTCATTCATCGCGATTCTCCAGTGTGTGTGAAATCAGAACTGGACTTATTCACACTGCCTCCCACTCAAGCTGCTATTGAAAAAGGACAATTTGTCGAATATCATCCCATCGCAAGCATTCGAGACGGATCGCCTCTCGAATTTTCAATATCTGGAAGCGGTGTGGAATATACAGATCTCAACGCATCCTACATTTACGTGAAAGCGAAAATCGTCAAAGCGGATGGATCCCCCATATCACCGAAAACCTCCAAGCCCGATGGATCGGAAGTTGAAGAAGTTGTAGTGCCAACCAACTTATTTCTCCATTCTCTGTTCTCACAAATCGACATCAGTTTGAATGAACGAAATATTTCATCTGCAAGCAACACTTATCCATATCGTGCATACATTGAAACTCTGCTAAATTATGGAGAAGATGCTAAGAAAAGTCAACTTACCTGTGAGATGTTTTACAAAGATGAACAACCTGAAGAAATCGACCCCAAGGCTGTGAACGCTGGACCCTGATTGAAATCAAGATATGAGCTCAGTAAACACAGTAAAACATTTGATATGATCGGACAATTACATTGCGACTTGTTTAATCAGAACCGTCTTTTACTGAATTTGGTCGATATTAAAATTAAAATGACTCGAAGCAATGCAGCGTTTTGTCTTCTATCGTCAAAAGTGGATGCAGCATACAAAGTGGTATTAGAACATGCGTCATTATTTATACGAAAAGTTCAAGTGAGTCCTGGGGTTTCACTCGGCCATGCAAAAGCTTTGGAAAAAAGTTCTGCCAAGTATCCCATCGACAGAGTTTTATGTAAAACTTATTCCATTTCGAAAGGAAGTTTTTCTTTCATGCAAGATAATGTATTTCTAGGTGTGATGCCGAAAAGAGTCGTGATTGCCTGCGTCGAAAATGCTGCTATGAACGGACATTATTCAAAAAATCCTTTCCTATTTTCACATCATGATGTGAATTTCATCTCTATTTACGTTGACGGTCAACCCGTACCAAGTAAACCTATGGAATTGGATTTTAAAAATAATAATTACATTCGTGCTTATCACAGTTTGTTTGACGGATTTAATAGTGATAAAGGCATCTATTTGTCTCGTGAACAATTCGCACGAGGTACGACACTTTACAATTTTGATCTCTCAGCAGACTTATGCAACGGTCCTCATTTAAATTTACAACATCAAGGAAATTTGAGAGTTGAAATTAAATTTAGCACAGCCATCGAAGAAACGCTCTCTTTATTGATCTATGCAGAATTTCAAAACGTGATTGAAATTACAAAATCTCGTCACGTGCTGTGTGATTTTGCAAATTAAAAATGGATTCGAATCAAATACAGAATATTCTTCAAAGTGACTCAATTACCAAAAAATATTTTCTGGGTGTGTTTCCAAGTGATCATCTGGCGGGTATTGTCAACGATAGGACACCCTCCTGTTTTATCGCAAACGTGGACACTTCGACGGAATCTGGAAGCCATTGGGTGGCTTTTTATGTTGATGGAAAACAATTGGAATTTTTTGATTCTTATGGAAATCCACCCTCTTTTTTCAAAGGACCTATTGATGATTTTGTATCACGATTTTCGAATGTAAACTTTAATCCCATGACATTGCAAATAATGTCACGGCAGTATGTGGTCAATATTGTATTTATTATTTGTATTCAAAATGTCGCGGTCATTCATTGAAAAATATATTGTCTTCTTTTATAAATACACATGTATGTAATGACAAAATTGTTTACAATTTTGTAGCAAAACATTTTCATGTATTTCCGAATTTCAATCAATAAATATATTTAAAGGAATATCATCGTTATTTGTCTCTCATTTGCCATGGAGTTTCCAAAGTTGGAGGTTCCTTTTACGATGGTCGCTGCCGGACCAACTTCTTCGGGAAAGTCATTTTTCGTAGCAGATTTAATCAAGCATAAACATGAGATGTTTTCAATTGTCCCCGACAAAATTGTATGGTTCTACGGGATCTATCAAGAATTATATGATACGATCCCCGATGTGACGTTTGTGGAAGGATTTCCTTCAAATTACCGAGAGTATTTAGGGAATTATACGGTTTACATAATTGATGATTTAATGCATTTTTGCGGTAAAAATGAAGTCATGACTAAATTGTTCACGCGTGGAAGTCATCATATGAATATATCTGTAATTTTCATCACACAGAATTTTTTTCACAAAGGGAAAGAAATGCGTGAAATTACTTTAAACGCACATTATATTCTGCTTTTCAAAAATAGGAGAGATTTGAGTCAAGTGACTCATTTAGGAAAACAAATTTTTCCAAGACATTTAAAATTTTTTCAAGAAGTGTATGAGGATGCGACGAAGGAGAAATTTTCATATCTATTAATCGATTTGAAAAATGATACACCCGAGGAAATGCGCCTGCGCACAAATATTTTACCCAATCAAACTCAATACATATATCAGAGAAAAATAGTATAAAAAGAAAGGATATAAATAATAACATTCATTTGTCATCATGGCAATTACCAAGCAACAGCTGAGCGAGCTACATCTTCTGCAAATCTGTCCAGCAAAACTTCAAAAAGAGTTATTAAAAAAGATTGATGTGAAATGTATCAAAGCAATTTGTGAGTGCTGTCACAACACACTGAAAGGAAATATTCCTCTATCGAAACATCAAAAGAAGAACTTGTCAAAGCACAAGACAACTTTGCGCAAATTAGCAAATCGCAAATTAGCATTGTCAAAAAAGCGGAAGTTAGTCATTCAAAAAGGAGGATTTTTAAATTTCCTCATTCCTGCTGCTGTAGGCGTACTGTCAGCTATACTTGGAAATGGAGCACACTAAAAAATATTCCTTGGTTCCCGAGGAAATATTTCAAAAGCATACAGTCACATCCAATCAATTGAGCGAATTGGATCGTGAAATGTTAAAGATTTTACAGAGCAAGTTAGAGGAACACGAAAAGTTATCGAAATATACAGAATTGTTGCAAAGGAAGTTAAACATGACAGAATTCAACCCGAGATGGAGTCCACCACCACCATCACCACCTCAAGAAAATAAAGTTATTGAAGAAGAACAAGAAAAAAAGATAATAACCAAAGAGGTGAATGATAATTATGAACCCACGATTCTGAAAAGTATTTCAAAGAAGTATCAGCATCAAGTAAGAAATCTGCTGGAACTCATGAAGAAACACTCGGATCTCTTATCATGGAATGAGAAGGGACAAATTATTTATAAAAACCAGAAGATTGAACATTCAAATATTGCCGACTTGATGAATTTAATTTTTAGTCATCGAAAAAATATTCAGGTACCCTGGAAAGATGAATTTTTAAGCACATTGAATGAAATCAATGTTCCTAAGCATTTTGTAAAAAATAAATATTTATCAGATGTAACATCATCATTTGTACCGAAAGATAATATTGTATCTAACACACCCCAAAGGAAAAGGTTGAAAAGACAACCTGATTTTGCATGGGATACAATGTATAAATAAAGTATTTTAATTCATTAATTATGCTTTGTTAATTTTTTTGATGCATGCAAATGATAACAAAGAAATTGAACCAAATACATTCATTTAGACAGACATATACAATTACTAAAAATAATAAATTGTATATACAAAAAGTACTTTCAAATTTCGGTAGATTTCTTCTACAAATGTATAGTTAAAGTCGTTAATGTCTTTTTCAGTTAAATTAACATTTGCATAGAGTTCATTCATCAATTCTTTCAGGTTTACACAAATTAAATAATAAGAGTCTACTTGAAAATATTTCTCGCGAATACTTGACAAACAAATGTGTCGTTTTTGACTAGGATGCGAGGTTTTACATCCATCGCATTGTAAATGCTCATTGATGGATTTGATTATTGCCTCACGAAAACAGTCGGATATTTTCCATCGCGTCTCTTCTTCAGAGATTTGCGTAATACGATTTTTGATCTCTTTTGTTTGCATTAGCATGTTTTGAAACACATTTGAAAACAAGCAGTTTAAAATTTTTTCCTGAATTTCTTCATTTTTCTCCTTCAAATAATTGCATGTAGTTTCACTCAGTGTAAAATAATTTTCTAAAAGTAGAATCTTTTCCACGGTTTGCACAAATTTTCTCAATTGGCACTCGTTTTCAGTATACATAACCATCACTTCATTGGCGGCGATGAAACTGCTTTCGATATATTTAAAGTTAAAGCTCCATATTTTTTCCGTAAAGTCAACCCATGCACGAGGGGTGAAATTAATGGAAGATTGATTTAGCATATCCTCAAGCTGCACATTAACATCACCATTTGTCTCTAACAAAATATTAATTTGTATTCCACATTGTATGTCATACACAAAAAATTGTTTCTTTCCAAATTCGGGAAATGCACTTTTTAGATATATGCCCAGCCAGTCATCGGAAGGAAGAATTGAAGGCGACTCCAAAGATGTTTCTTCACTCACATCGGGAATCCGCAGGGAGTTGTTTTCTTCGATCAACTTTGTTGGTGACATAGCAGGCGGAAGTGTCACTTTCAATACACTACGCGGCGTGTGAGAAAGAGGTGGCAACTCTTGCTCAAAAAACTCTAAAGAGGGCTTACGCGATCTTGCACGCTTTCGCGGGGACTCCACAGATTCATCGTTCAGCGGGGGCGTCGATACATCAACTTCTTCGGGTTTCTCATCGTCGACGGGACGTACTTGTTGAAGTGGATCATGCTGCATCTGCGGGAGTGGGTTGCCAAGGGCGCACATCTCAGACTGGTGGGGCGCATCATCAGCAGGTTTCAGAGGATCCTCTCGAGTTTGAACAATGATTTTTCGAAAGGTAATACTTATTCGAGAACCTGTCACTTGATATTCAGGCTTGATTCCATGGGTGTAGTGTTTATTCGTCGGAGCTAACATCTGGTACAAGTCTCCATGTTTGCAGAGCAGATGATATGTTGGATAACCACGTCTTTCAAACTGTAGAGTTCTTGTAGCACCGAAGCTTAATGCTGTAATTGGAATATCTTCATCGAGCGAACTTTCGTTGTCCTTATGTTGTCCAATTCCAACGCTGCTATCCGAATAGTAATTAATGAGTGCATAGTTGTAGGCGATTCCCGTAAACTTGCAAACGTCACGTCGAATCTTTTCCATGAGTGGTGTCCATTAGTTGGCAGGATTGGATGTTCCTGAATAGCAATAGTCCACACCGGCATCTCCAAACGCATAGGATTTACGTTTTGGAGTATACTTCCTCCCATAAATTGTTACACATATGCTATTAAATGGAAGCAATGAAAGTTCTTCAAAAATGGTGTCCGACTCGAACTGAGTGTAAAAATGTTCATACACTCGGAGATTGAGATCATGATTTTGAATCGACATTATTGAGAAAAACTAAGGAGCGGCTCAACACGTAACTTGCCAATACTGAATCGTGAAAGGGAATGACTTTTATAATTGCGAGTTAATTGTATCTTCATTTCGTGATGACGCTGCAGTCGTACAGATTAAAAATCACGTGGTGATTAATCATTAAGATAAGCGTATACGTAGTTGTATAGATGCGAATCATCTCATATCATGTTTAAAGGACTTGATTAGAAATCACGTGACACTTAATCATCACATGTTTTCTGACTGCATCCACGAGTGGTTCACGTGATGCATAATTACCGCTGAGCGAAGGTTAATCATTATCAGTGTATGTGATGATTAATCTGGGTTCGATCATGTGATCTTCAGCCTTTCGTTGGAGTCTATCTGATTAGAGCTGACTCATTTGCTCGTTGTAAGTTGTCGTGCAAAGTAGTTTAAATTGTTTCGAAGTGAATGCCAATGATATTGATGCTCACATTGGGTGAGACTAATATTATGACAAGTCCAATTTCCAAAACTAACATTGTAAACTAAGAGTAAGTTCTAATATTTTGCAAAAAGGTTGTGAATATCTCGAGTTTTGCCCACATTGGATTGAATAGCAAATCTTTTTACAATCATGGATTATGCGGGAAAAGAAAATGGATTGACTGCATGCACCGTTGATGGATTTATTACTCCAAACATTCTGAGGGTCCCTCCTGATGCAAAACGTTTGCGCTCCGAGACTTCTACTGTGGATGATTTCCTTCTCTTCGACCAGCCGGAAACAATGATTGCATCGGGCAGCTCTCCTCGTGAAAGAAAAGTGTCAAGTCGATGCACAACATCCCAAACTTTTTTTGAAAGTTCGGAATTAAACACTGTGAATGTTGTGGACGAGAAGTGTGTTACAGCGGAAAAGATTAAACTTACAACATCGGAGAAGCCTCTCATATCATCAATAAGCTTGATCGAGGAAAACAAATCCCGCCTGAACGAAAGACCTCCCATGGGGTTGACTCCCATTCTTCCTTCCGATGACTGGGTTGATGCAAATCTAAAAGGTACCCTTCCACGATTTGCTGAGAGAAAGATAAAAGCTTATGATTTACAATTGGGAACCTTTCTATATGTTGTGGTTAAACCAAATGGAAGTATAGTAATGATGATTGAAGATTGCAGTAATGGAAAAAAAATTAATTTCTCACCTCACGCTTTCGTCGACTTCATGGGAAAAATGTGCAGTTTTAATCTTGTGTATAAAGACTGCAGTTTTGTTGCATACAATGAAATAATTGTATTTAATGTAGCAGGACAATGTACAATGTATCATGTTGATATCTCTGAATCGAATGTTATATTCAACAATGAAAAATTCGTACTTCATAGTGAATCTGCGAAGTGCTTAGTGAATAGTTTTTGCATGATTATGGAAAAATTACTCGAAATAATGTTTTCAACGATTTTACAAGATATGATCCGTGTTTATCGTGATGAATTTAAACCGAAAAAAGTGATTAACGAACATAGTAAAATTCATAAGCGTATGTTGAGCAGTATGCATGATTGTCTGAACGAAAACTATCGCTGTGCGAGATGTAAAATATTGTATCAATCGCAATCGAAACATGAGTGTATGTCACAAAACTTTCATTCGAAATATCTATGCAGCGAAAATTATATTTTTCTAACTGTTAATTTAAATGAACTTGCAAGTAAAATTTCACAATCGGTTTGGATGTATGATAGTATGATACAAGAAATTGATTTTAAATATTTTAAAAGTCTAAACATCTATCTGTAAGTACTTTCATTATTATTTGTAATGTATATGTTTAAATAAATGTGTTTGATTTAATTTCCCTGTTTTGATTTACAAGTATTTTTCATCCTTAACAATTTATTTAATACAATTTCTTTTTTAATCGTTTATGAAAAATATTATATGAATAAAATTATTTAAAGGTTTAGATGAAACAGTAGAATGATAACATTTCGGAAAATTTTTTCCCCTCCCATTGAGTATGTGTAAAGTTCTTATCTTCCTCCCCTTTGACCACTTGTGGTTTTCGAAAGAGAATTCAATGAAGAAAATTTTCTATTTCTTTCTTTATCTGCCAAAACAAGATGGTTCGAATTCATTGAAGTGCAAACACCTCTGCTGATAAGGGGTAGGATTTTTCAACGAGAGGGGAGATGAGCGAAGTTTGTTTTCTTATGATTGTGGAAGCGTGATTTACTGATTGGCAAAACCCCTCCTTCCATTATCTAAAGTCTATGAATCAGTTCGCAAGGTCGTGATTTATCCCTGTGCTTTGCGAGAGAAGATTTTGTGTTTAAGTGTGCAAGGCGTTGTAGTGAGAGAGAAAATTTTTGCATCTACAATGGAGAGGTTATATCAACATTTTATTGATGTTTGTAAAGAGGCGCTAAATATTACCGGTCGTTCTTGTTTCGACACAATCACCAACGTTCTAAGTAAGATGGACTACATTATTTGGAAAACATTTTATAGCTTTAAATTTGAATGCAATAAATTAATCAACAGCTATAAAAAAAAATATTTGCAGCTATGTAAAATTAATTTGTAATTTCGGAAACAATATGATGGAAGTCTAAAAATAATAAACAGTAACATATAAAGTGAAAAACATGATTCTTGAATTTGATGAAAATTGAGATGTAGGTATATGTTAATGAAAAAAAAATTATTAGAATTAATTAAATGAAATGAAACTCTTGAAAAGCATATGTGGTGATGAAATGTAACTTGAGTGAGAAATTTGCCTACTGAAAAAAATACACAAGATGATTTTTAAATTCCATGAAAATTTGTTAATGTTATGCAGTAATTAATACTATTGGAATTAAGATTGATATGGTAATTAAAATCTAACTCGTGAAAATGTATAAATCGTATTGAATATTAAAGCTGATTGATACAATGAAAAAAAAAAAAAAAAAAAGAAAATCTAACTTGTGAAAAATATTCAAAGTTTGAAAACGCTCGAAAATAATCAAAAGAACGAAAGACGTCAAAATAGTCTTAGACTTGAATGTAAAAAATATTTGAATTCTAAAATACCTGAAAAAAAAATAAAATAAAATAAAGTTCGAAAAATATTTCAAGCTTGAAAACGCTCGAAAATAATTAAAGATCAAAAGACTTTTGGAGGGTATGGCAAAAAGTATCGCACATTGTCATGGTAACAATTGCGACATTTTGCCATTCCCTAAAAACAAAGATTTAAAAAAAAAAATTTCCAATTCCAAAAAATCACGGAAAATTCGATTAAGTCCAGTATCTAATAAATAAAAAAATTTTTTTTTCAAACTCCGATAGATGGTGCCACGAGCATTTACCTCATGTGAAAATTATATTGGGATGACAATTAGTGTACTTATATGTAGGTCTTCGTAGCCGAGTGGTTAGCGCGTGTGCTCAATATCCCTCGACTACGAAGACCTTTTGGTGTTCGATTCCGAGCAGCGACACTCTGTAAAAATAAAAATAATTAAATTCGCGAAACTTTGGTTGTCTTGACAACCATTCGTCGAAATTATTCAAAGTCTGGAAATAAAAAATCTCAATAGATGGCGCCACGAACGTTCTTAAAAGTTGCCATCCTAAAACTCTGGTTGTCATGACAACAAGTTCAAAAGATTCTAAGTCCAAAAATGCGCGAAAAAAAAAAAGCGCGCGAAAAAACCTCATCACCTTCTACGGGTTCTCGCGGCGGCCCCGGTTGTGGGGAGGGGGAGGCAGCGCAACCCCAAGGTCGGGGGGCGGTGGTCGACGGAGGTGGGGATCGACGGAGGTGGGAATCGACGGAGGCGTTAACGCCTCAACGCCTCCGTTGTCCCAGAACTGTCAATTATTAACTACTATCCCTGAGCCACATTGGTGGCAAAAGGAATTTTTGTTTAAAAATTTTTATATTTAGGAAACAATTTAAATTGACCTTACATGAAAAGAAAGCCCTTCAATGCTGTTTTACAAAGCTGTTTTACAATTAAATGCTGTATGAAGATATGGTTTTTCGCAGCAACCCAGTCGAGGCGCCTTTGAATAATATAACATGTCTGAAAAACTAGCAGCGTACAAAATGACGACAAACATGCAGCAGAAGCAGTGATTTGAAAATTCATTAATCACTTATGGTATTTAGGTGATAAACTAGTAGCTTTGTCCGTATTAGATGAAGGAATTAACTTTGAAGGTAGGAAAAGACTAGTCTACGAAATGCTCGTGATAAGGAAGGACGTGTCTTATGACTGTTTAACTAATTTCGGATAACAGTAGATGATTTGGAATACTTTCTTAGTAAAGATCTTCCTCTTTATAGAATCAATTACGAGTCAAAAAAACTGTTTGATAAGTTACAAATACCGAAAGATTTTTTCCTATTTGATCCTGATTCACGGCAAAATGAAGGATGCTATTTAAAGGGAAGAGAGATTGTTAAAATACTGAAAATTGTGCATGATACATCTGAAAGAGGAGCACAATTAATCAAAGAATTTCACAACTAATTTACCAAATATGAGTCAAAAAGCAATTTATTTTACAGACCGTTCAAGACTCGGAAAAAATACACACTATCGAGATACATTGAGAAAAGCGTACGATTGAGGAAAATTTCTAAAGCATTATTTCATTCTTATTCAACGTAAAATCTTTAGATGGTATAAAGCAATTAAAATATTAATTTTAGTGCTACCTCACAGTAAAAATATTTTGCAAACCTAGGAGAAATGATGTACTGGGTCTGAAGTAAAATCTCGAAGATTTGGGGGAAAATTATGAAAAGTGTTAAAGTTCAACGACCTAGGGGCACGTGTTATTATTGACCGATCGAGTTCAAATTTTGCACACGTTACTTTTTATTATAGTGTCACAAAACTAGGGGGCGTCATTTGTTGAATTCCAAAAAAAAAAAAAAATATTTCCCATATAAATAAGGACCACCCTAATATATATAATATATATAAAATTTTGAAACCATTTGACCATGTCAATATGTCAGTCGCAAACTTTTTATGGTTGTTTGATTTTTATTTTGTAATTTGATAAGTAAAATTCATAAATATGTAATACACATTTGTATTGTGAAATGCATAAACAGGAAGATATTGTGCAAACCATTCTATGGTCATAGCTTAGTGTTTATAAATAGAAAGAGAACCTGCTAAATCGGATCATCCTTAGATGGATAAGCAAAGAAATGAAATTCCACGTCTATGACAAATTAATAAATCTTCTTTCAAAAAAGGCGATACAAAAAGCCTCTCCGAGCAAACAAACTAAATTAATTTTAAAAGTATGTTATTATTGAAATCAGTTACTACAATTGCTACAAAAATTACTGTTTTGATGGCAAATATATATATATATATATATATATATATATATATATTTTTTTTGGTAAACCTTACATCCTTAATGTTATTAGTAAGAAAATATCCCGTTAAAAATGTTAAACAATAACTTTCCTTTTAAAGAACAAATTGACCCTGGTATGCAACCTGAGGCGGACAGCCTCATGTAGATTAAACAGAAATAATTGAAATTGAGTATGAATATATGGAAATACACGGAAAAATATTTGTAGCTAATTGATAACCTATTCTTTTTTTACGTCCACTGATGAGAAGATTTGCCGGTTTTGTTGGAATAAGTTTTCTAATTAAAAGTAAAAGTAGCGGAACCGGATCACTAATTTTCTTTTTGCTGTCAAATAAGACGTTAATTATGAAGTTTGGCTCCTCACTAGAAAAAAATACAAAGCTAAAATGATTTCTAATAAAGGATTTTAAAGTTGCGGTATGTAGAGCAAGAAGGAGAAGCGATAAAGCTTAGGTATACATCAAGTTGAAGCAAAAAATGTCTGAAAACCTTTCTATGCAGAAAAAAAAAGAATAAATAAATAAAATTGCAACATAGAACATCATTTTTTCCACACAGAAGTTGCACTACCACAGAAATTCTTATTTCTGAGATTTAAAATGACGGTAACTTGAAACGAAAAACGTATTTAAATAATGAAAATCGAGAAATCTTAATGCCATTTTTTATAATTTTGGTTACTTTTATTTTTCACTCAAAAATTAAAGGCTATAATCTTATTAAGATCAAAGAACATATTTTTAAACACTTAAGACAAGGCCAACATACCCTAAACGAAGGTTTTTTTTTTTTTTTTTTTTTTTGCAGTTACTTTTAAATGAATGAGACATCATTTTGTTTTTCATTTTTGTCATATTCATTTTTATTAATTTATAATTAAAAGATATACAAAGATCCTAAAGACATATTTTCAGAGCACATAAGACAAAGTTATCCTGCTTTAAATACTCATGCATGTATTTGTTTATTTTGCATAAAATCAAAATGAATGAAACATATTTTTGAAATATATTTCTGTTTTATTTTTTTTTTCAATCAAATACAAAAGGTAAGTAAACACAAAAAGTTAAAAGAACATATGTTCTAAATATTTAGTACAAAATCAACAAACCTTTAATGATTATTTGTTATTTTGATAACATGGAAATCAATGAAGCATGATCGTTTTAATATTTTAGTCATATTTATTTGTACTAGTGTTCGCCCAGTGGTCGAAATTCGACCATATTCATAAATGAATATTTCAGAAAACTTGTATGAATTCAGCTGTTTCCAACATTTTTATTTCTACTCTTATTCATGTTTACAGCATATCTGAAAACATACAATTTTTATACGGACACACAATACCACAGTAATAATTTATTCCAAGTTTGCTTTTTATCTGTTAATCTCAAAATAAATGGATAAAAGGGGATATTTCGGTAATGGGGTCGTTACCGAAATTTTTAAAGTATTTTTTACTGAAAGAAGACGCTTAAAATTAAAAGTTTTAACATTTTTAAAATAATTTGAAAAAAAAATTAATATTTTTAACAACTATTTTAATCGGTCCGCAGATTGAAATTAATTTTTTGGCATCAAAAGCGCTAAAATGCCACTCATTGATGCCATTAGCGCAGAGCGCAAATTATCATAACCCGAAAACGCGGTTGAGAGCAAACCGTAAATATTTAGCTCAGCAACGGAGTCGCTCGCTAAAGAACATCACTTATAACGTCATAAAGACCGCGCCTTATTTCCAAAATTGGGCATTCAAAAAAGTTTTTAAAAAACAACTGTTGAGAGAATACAAGTTTTTTCTGGATCATCATTTTTTTTTCTTATTCTATCTATTTCAGTGACTAAAAGTAATACTTTTGGTTGAAGGAAACAACTCCATTGAGATATAGGTATGGTCGACAAATTGCTGGCTTGAATAATTTTATTTTGGATACACTGTAATAACCAGGGGTTCAATAACCAGGGGTTCCAAACGAGTGAATATATTCCCTCTAAGGTGGAAGCATGGTACCTGAAGGCGCAACGCAGGCCAGGAAATAGAGCAGAGGAGCCGAAACAGCATGCAATCACAGAAAGACTTATTGCGCATGCGCTTTTGCCAGACATACATTCAACCACCTCAATATGGCGGACAAATGATGATTGCGTTTATGTGTCTATCACATTGAATGAAAACTCTGTAGAGGAAACAGAGAATTCAAACTTTTCGGTCAACACAAATGAACATTCGGGTAGTGCTTTGCTGCCTACGGCAGTTGTAAAAATTAATGATTCGTCAGGACAGGTTCAAGACTCGTATTTTGCTCGACTCTGGATCTATGGCCTCTTTTATTTCGGAAAGTTGTATACAAAGATTAAATTTAAAAAGAAAAAAATGCTAGAATCTCAATAAGCGGCATAGGAGGAAGCAAAGCGGACACCACTCGAGGAATAGTAAATTTAACTATTCATTCGAAAACACAAGAAAAGGCCCCTAAATTGAACGTTCAGGCATTTGTTCTAAATAAATTGACAGCGAACTTACCGTCGGAACAATTAGATACTAGTAACTTAAGTTATTTAAAAGGTATTGATTTAGCGGATCCTCGGTTCCAATAGCCTGGACCTAGTGATATAATAATCGGAGCAGATTATGTGTTTCAGACACTGCGTCCTGGGCAAATTATAGGAGCTAAAAATGAACCAATAGCTCAAAATACAATTTTTGGATGGATTATCTCAGGCAAACTTAAATCGCAAGCAGGTGATTCAAGAGAGATAAATTTAATTAACATGCATTCGGAAATAAATATTGACAAAACATTGCAGGAGTTTTGGAAAACAGAAGAAATAAACTATAAAGAAAAGGTTTTGACGGATAAAGAACAGTTTTGTGAAAGTAATTTTGAAAATACTCATAAAATTTTGGAAGATGGGAAATTTGAAGTTAAACTTTCGTTCTATAAATCAAAAGATATGTTGGGTGAATCAAAAGCTGCTGCAATTTCACGCTTGTTTGCTATGGAACGCAAATTTAAAAAAGATGAAATGCTAGAACACGAATATAAAGGATTTATGGAGGAATACGAAGACAGGGGTCACATGGTTCCTGCAAACTTAACAGATCCAGAAAAACAATATTTTTCACCCCATCATGCAGTTTTAAAGCCTGATAGTGTAACTTACGCAACTAAGGGTGGTTTTCGATGCGTCAAGTAAAACTTCGACATCGGTCTCATTAAATTCTGTTTTGGGTGTTGGACCAATCGTTCAGAGAGACTTATTTTCAATTTTGTTGAACTTTCGTATGCATGAATTTGCTTTTCCTGCAGACATTGCAAAAATATATAGACAGATGTGGGTATCTGAGGAAGATCAAAACTATCAGCTCGTACTATGGAGAACCGATTCAAAGTCTCAAATGCAGGAATTTAAATTGCGTACTTTAACATACGGAACTGCATCTGCCCCATTTTTGGCAACCAGAGTGCTGCAACAAATAGGAATGAACTGCGGAACAGAAAATCCACTTCTTTCGAAAGTTATTTTAAATGACTTTTACATGGATGATTTGTTATCGGGTGTAAATAATACAAGTGAAGATATTAAAATTTGTTCTGAACTGTCTGAATTACTAGGTTCACATAGTTTTTATCTCAAAAACTGGAGATCAAACGCGGAAGAAATTTTGAATCACATTGAGTCTGATTCGAGAAATTTAGCGGAGGTTCGAATTCTGCCAAGTAAGGAATCAAAAGTTTTGGGACTTTATTGGGACTCGAGTTTGGATTGCTTCACGTTTAAAATTGCCTTTCTTGAAGAGCATTTAGTAACAAAAAGACACATTCTCTCAGAATCTGCAAAAATATTTGATCCATTAGGACTTTTATCTCCTTGTACTGTAATAATTAAAATATTTTATCAAAAATTGTGGTTACATAAATTAGATTGGGATACAGCTCTGCCAAATGAGTTACAAAAAGATTGGAAAAAATTTCAAGAAAATCTATCATCTGTTAATTTAATGAAGATTCCAAGGTGGTTAAATACGCATAAATTAATTCAAATTCATGGGTTTTCCGATGCGTCGGAATTAGCGTATGCTGCTGTAATATATACGGTGCAAACAATAGGAGATGGTTCAAGAAAATCCAGTTTGATAGTTGCAAAAACAAAGGTTTGTCCGATTAAACAAATTTCAATCCCACGTTTGGAATTGAATGCTGCAAGATTATTAGCTCGTCTTCTGCAGTTTTTTCAAGTTGCATTGAAAGATTTTGAAATACAAAGTTTTGTTTGGACTGATTCTACAGTAGTTCTAGCGTGGTTAGCTAGCCATCCCCGTAAATGGAAACAATTCGTTGCTAATAGAACATCTGAAATTTTGGAAATAATTCCATTCAAAAGTTGGGGCTACGTGAAAATCAAAAGAGAACCCGGCAGATATTGCCTCACGCGGGCTAAATGCTAATTTGCTAATTGATTGCAATTTGTGGTGGAACGGCCCACCTTGGCTACTCAAAGATTCAAAGGATTGGCGTGAAGCCATTCAAGTGCAAGAAAACAAAAACACACTAGCGGAAAAAAAGCTTAAAGTATTAAATTGAAATTTATCAGAAAACAAAGACAATTTCTTTGAAAATCTGTTTAATAGTTTTTCTTCTTTATCTAAAATAGTTGGTATTGTAGCTTACTGTCTGAGATTTATTAATAGGTGTAAGAAAAATAACTTAAGGTTGAATCCTGCAACTTGTATTCCCATAACTTCTGTTGAAAGAAATATGGCTATGTTAAGGCTGTTCCGGTAGAAAAACATGCTAAACTTGACTCTTTGGGAACAGCAACAAAAAAAAATCTAATCGCCGGATTGCAATGAAACTTTTTACTATATCAGATGAATGTGTAAAAAACAACGTGCATGAAGTAAATTGCTGCTGAGTTACCTACATTTATCACAAAATGATATTAAAAAGTACTTGTTGTCAAATATGAAATATTTCTCTTGAACACATTCATGAAAAATCATCTAAACACAGAGATTCGAGATTTTTCTCTCTGAACCATAGAAACAATGTAGACGCATTGCAATTGAAATATTTTGTAAATATCATTAAAAAAATTTTAAATGCTCACGTGTTCTGAAACTTACTCGATTCTGTCCACTAATCTTATAGTTGCCTAAAGTGCCAATAGATGGCGTCAAAAACTCGAATAAGTAAGGATACGTGAAATTAAGGTCTATTTTATTAATAGCTCGGCTTTTTTTCTCATTTTTATGCTAATAAATGATTCCATATGGACCATAAACTTTCTGTAACAAGTTTCATTCCTTCATATTCTTCATAAATCAGTCTAGATTTTTTTTTTCTCTAAAACCAATTGTTCGTGATCGCGTGGGGATCCCGCCGGACAAATATCGCCATCAGTGAGTTTTGCAGATGAACTAGATTTTTGCGAAAAAGTGAGACTTTCCATGCGTGTGCCTGAAGTGATGGCCAGTGATATCGGATGTCAGTGCTTGTAGCTTGTGCTCGAGGCGGCAGAGAGAAAGGGGGGAGGGAGGACGTCCCCGTGTGTATTTTCCGTGTTGTTAGAAACAGGTGGGTGAACAAGAAGTGGAGGGTTGGTCTACGAGTGCTCGCCACAGAATCTTTCCTAATCCGCAATGAATATCTTTCTAAATTGACGCAACAGAGATCATTAAAATTTCGTGATATTTTATTTCAATAACGATTTTAACTATTTTTCAAGAAGTAATTAATATTTTCTAATGTTAACGAAGGACGAAGATGATCTGAAAATAGTTCTTATTTAATAAAAAAACCTTGCTCAATCCATTTGCGCAGGTGTGACATCTTTGTGCATATATTTGCCCTTTATAACAAAGAGCAAAGTATTATGTATGATAATATATGAACTTTCAAAAATAAAAAATTGAACTTGAAAAGTAAAGATTTTCACATATTGTGTGCGTACGCGTAATAGGCTCAAATCATTACCTTGTAGACACGAAACTTTTTTAGAAAGTAGGTACTTCGTATATTATGTAACGTTTAATGGTTTTTAGATTTGAATGTATCAAAATTTTAAGACAAAGCTTAAAATTCTGGGAATAAATTGAAAATACAAGCATAAAAATGTCAAATTTGTGCAAATGGATTAAGTAAATCTTCATCTCAATTTTATACTTGAAAGTTTTAGACTTGGAAAAGTAACAGATTAAGTAAACATTATATTGATAAGCGTTTATTTAAATTGCACAGGAAGTATTATAATGTGATCCGCGAGTTACTGACCATCAGCCAGTAAGTTGAACTAACTTGTAACAAAGGTTTTGATTTGACCATTATGAAGGTTACGTACGATATACTTACAGAGACATCTAGAAGTTTTCAAGGAAGTCACTTTTCTTACTGGTGCAAATTGTTCAGATAAAATGTTGAATCACCTTTTTCTAGGTTAAATTTAATTTTACAGGTTCATTTACTGAGATATGCTGATCAATGCTTATTCTCATTGAAGGAAAAAAAATGCATTTAATAACTATCCATTTATGCTGTTTGTTATTGAAGGTTGGTCGATTACATGCATTGATCTAAAATGCCTTCAACGCCAGTAATTGACAAACACGATCTACCTGTAGTAATGACATAGTTAAATGCTAGTTTTAAAGCTTTTTTCTTTATACCAAAGCAATTACAAACATTTTTATGCTAAAGATATGAATGTGTATAGTACAACTTTTATTGAGAAAAAAATATTTTAACCATTAATTGACTAGCTTGGTTAATTACTAATGCTCCAGATCAGCGGTTCCCAACCAGCATGTTGTGACTTCCAAGGGAGTCGCGAAGAATTTCTTATAAGAGAACACATTCAAAAACATATCATTAAACAGTTTAAAAACTAAAATATGTAGAGGAAAAAAAATCATTTTAGAGAAGCATCAATACTTGAGCGTAGTGGCGAATTTAAAGAGTCTGATGATCCCTCAGCATTATTACATTTTGGTTCACGGACTTGCATCCCTACAAATTGCCGCGAAAGAGTCGAAAAAAACCTCCCTATAACATTATCTAAAATTGTCTGAAAGTTCGTTTTTGGAACTTCAATATCGAATTTTTTTGTGAGACAGTCTCTTAACCCCAACCCTCATCCTGAAAGATGTCATGTAATTGCGTTTTCAGGACTTAATTTTGGAAATATTTCGAGAAGTTCCTAGAACCCTATCCCATTCCCTAAAAATAGCAAAGAAATGGATTTTTAAGCTTTCAATTTCGGAAAAATTTCACAGGAGTGCCTTTTATTCCTTTTGCATAATTAAAGACCGTACAAACATTCCTTTTCAGGATTTAAATTTTAAAAAAAAATTCCGGGTGAGGGTCTCCGATCGTTTCGCCTTGCCATCAAAGATAATCTACTATTCTATTTCTGAAACTTAAATTTCCAAAGTTTCCTTCATATTTCCCCCAATCATTTCTCCCCCCCCCAATCACTAAAACTTGATTAAAATACGTTTTGGAGACTTCAATTCCGGAAAAATTCCGGGGGAGAGGCTACCTATCCAACCATTTGCCTAATATTTAAAGGAACAAACAAAAAATACGAACAAAAAGACTATTTTTTTAAAAAATATTTCTAAAATCCAGGGGGTTCCAATGGCCCCCCCTCACCCTGATTTCCCAAATGACGGACCTGAAATAAACTTTGAAACGAAATCCAGGAAGGATAGATAGTTTTATTGATTTTTAAAATATTTTTGGGGGAATACCCCATTGGATCTCCCTTTTTGCTACATATTTTCCTGGTTTTCACCTCTCTAGCCCTTCCGAAGAATGCTCGTAGTCATAGTATATATTCCATTCTCCTCCAAATAAAAATGATGACAATCAAATGACTACTCATCATCGAAGGGGGGGGGGGGAGTTCACTAATCTTGCTAAAACAAAAGGAAAAAAAACAGAATTTAGTTAAAATTTCATCACGTTTGGGAAGCAGAGAAGTGTTTGAACTAAATCCAATAAGTAACTTTTCTAACTTGGTTGTCCGTTTTCTGCTCAAGTCATTGTGGCAAAACAAGACGCATGTTTTATTCTGATCAACGTTTTGAATACAACCAACTTTAAACTATAATACTCAAAACTAGACTGTCGTGAAATGTATGATAAATTTACATTTTCCCCAATCAAAATTGAACATTTATATCTCTCATATACAGTCGGCTTCCGCTCCAAAGCGATTCAACTTACGCCAAATGCCTATAACGCGAGTTTTTCTCGAATAACGAATGTTAGAGCTAACGCTAATTTCTCACCCACAACACGAAAACTTTTGGAAAGGAATCGTGGCGCAAAATGACGGCTTCGCTATTTACTACTAAATATTAGTTTCGTGAATATACTTTCATCCTTTTAGCATCACTAACTGCTCTAGTTCCCACCCAGCGCTAGTCAAAACATCGCTTTGTTAGTGTGTATAAATGACAACTCCACAATTTTCTTTTAATATTTTAAATTCTAAATATGAAAGGTGATGAAATATTCTGCACCAAAGCACGCTGTTTCATGCTATGTTTGTGAAGATAGAAGGAAAAAGTGAAAATTTGTGACAAGATAACGAATTCTTGAACGCTTGAAACTCTAAAAAATGGTTCGAAGGCAGTGGCGGATTTACCAGGGGGGTGGTGGAGACTACCGCCCCCTCCGTAACTGTCATTTTCGAAAACCAATAATATAGAATTAAAGGAATTACTAGCTTTCGCTATTAATTTCAATCAAGTACATTCCACAAATTTGCTTTAAATTAAGTTGAGACAGTGTAGTCGAAGATGGACAGCATTACCCACTTTTTAATTTGAAACCGAAGCTCGCCCCTCCCCTCTTTTTTGAACATTAATAATTTTTATATTTCTATATGTATCTTCCAACCTTTTTCTTCCATGGACTACACTATACTGGTATGATGATACATTTTGCTATGATTTAGAACAGTGGTTTCTAACCCTGGGGGTGATAGCCCCGAAAAGGGAGATTTAACTCTTGAGGGGGGCGATAAGTTTGTGAGGGGCGATAGGGGGTGATTAAAATTTAAAATACAGGCTAAAAGGGGGCAATTGATTCCCTCCCCCTACATAGTGGGTTGAGGGGAGGAATATGGCTTTCACGTTTTTCAACCGCCACCCCCTTGAAAAGAATGTAAATCCGCCACTGATCGAAGATAGCAGAGCAATACTGTATAGTACTATTACAGTGTAGTGCTTTATTATTACTGCATACTGTATATGTATCGTACTGTTTTTTTTTTTTTCATGTCTCTCTCTCCCATTGATAATTGATATTGTGCATCGTTTGAATACTGCTGTTTTTTTAAAAATACGGTAAAAATTCAGCTATTTATGCAAGAAACGGTAATACATTGTTAAGAAATGGTCTGGAACAGTTTAAAGGGTGTTTAAAAATGTCTTAAATAATTGGATAAGTTAATATAGTTAGTTTTTTTTTAATTATAAAATGAGAAAAAGCTTACTGATGATCAATTGGGTGACGGAGAATTAAAAACAGCAACAATAGTGATAATAATAATGAACAGAAATTTAAAATTAACTTTAAATTTCTTTCTATTAGAATTATGTTGTCTGAAAATTAATTTTTTTTCTCTCTTTTTTCTTCAAGTCCTTATTCTATTATACCCTTCTCAAATAGTTTCAATTATCCGTGCTCAGTCATTTAAAACGAGGGGCATCATGACCGGATAATTGGACAGTTCGGGCAATTAGAGTTTGGATAACTGGAATCCTACTTTGATATAACACAAATGCAATGTATCTTCAAATTCAGAAACCTGTAATTCTGTTATGGGGGAAAAATTCACTTCAGAGAACTCATACTTTAAAAATATTGATTTTATTTTTAAAAAACCGTTTTTTGTGAAGTTATTTCTGAAATTAGATTTTTTTTGGAGTTTTAAATAATAAAAAATGTAATAAACATCCATGGAATGACACAACCAATGATTAAAAAAATTATAATAACGAAAATTTAAAAAGAATCGCCGTTTTTGGTTCTGGACCAAAAATGGCCGCCAGGGGGGGGGGATTTTGGAATGCCTCCCCTTTGTAAATTTTTTTTTTATACAATGTCTACAAGCATGCCGAGTTTCATAATTTTATCACAATTTGCAGTTTCTTCCCCCGTAGCCCCCGACTATTTCCAAGTTAGGCGAAAACTAAGATCGATCTCGGGGGGGGGGAGCTGTTCCTCCCCCTCTTTGCGCGACTGGGCCCTGTTAAATGCCGTAAAAAACTATGCTTTCTTCTTCAAAATTTTAAAAGATTCGTACCACCAAGTTTTCTCTGTAATTCCATGGTAATTTTTGTGGACCTTTGTCATGAACAAAAGGTAAAATTCCTCGTAAAGATTAAAAAAATGTGACCTTTCAAAGACAATTTTCTTTTAAACTGTCCAAGTCTGATTTAACAAACTTTCCAGTCTTTTCTATTACTATTTAGCAATTTCTATAAATGCAGCATGAAGGAAACAAAGCTTCTAAAGATTAATATTTAAAAAAAAAAAAAAAAACTACATTAGATTGACAACTTTTATTAGTAGATTTAATAGCCAAAAAGAAGACATTTCTAAAATATGTTGCGATAAATTTACCGAAGTTTCCGCGGTTAAAAAGATGAACCCTTGGTATAACCAAATCATTTCTGATCTAAACTTCAAATCGAAGTAAAAATGCTCTCATCTCATTTCTCTGCAGCGGTTTTGTTTGCTTTTCCGATTCCTTCGCGCTGTCAATGCCTGAAGGCACTTGAGGGGTGTGTTTCGAACAATGAAAGACATTCCTCACTGACTCCTCTGAAGAACAGTATCTCCTCCACACAAATTCCGGTTTGTCCCCTTTTCTGGATGTCGCGTAAATCCTGTCAGTTGTAAAACTAGTTTGCGGCTAAAACGTACAACGAGCATGATGCTTTCGTCACAACCAGGGTGCAACATTTTGCGCCATCTATTGGGTAAAGGGAGATTTTTTCAGAAAATGGGACACTCTTAAAAATTGTTTTGTTTGTTCAAAGTTTAGCATTTTCTAAGGAACTGCACTTATTAAGAAATAACAAAGCTATTTCAACTAAAAGTCCACTACTCCCATTAAACCCTTTCATTGATGAAAATGATGCATTACGGGTGGGCGGAAGATTGCAAAAGTTGTTGTTGTCATTTGATGCAAAGCATCCTTGGATATTACCAGCGGATCACAAAATTAGTAGTCTTCTAATTTGGCAATATCATTTGATTCACCTTCATGCTGGACAAACACTGCTAACAAATATTCTCAGACAAAGATTTTGGATCATCAATTGCAAAAAACTCGTTAAGAAAATTATTAACAATTGCATTACTTGTACACGGTATAGGCAAACAAAAACTACGCAAATAATGGGAGACCTGCCCGAAGCAAGGGTTATACCTGCGCGTCCCTTCTCAAACATGGGAATCAACTACGCAGGTCCTTTTATTTTGAAATTTAATAAAGGAAGAGCGTCAAAAACTACAAAGTTATATGTTGCAATTTTTGTGTGTTTTGGGACAAAAGCAGTTCATTTAGAAGCAGTAAGTGATTTGTCCGCAGATAATATCCTAGCGGCATTACGAAGATTTAGTCTCCGTCGAGGAGCACCGCGTCATATATTCTTCAACGATATTCAGAAGTTTTTATTATCTGTGAATGAAAATGAGGTTGCTTTTTTCTTATCTCAGTCCAATATTGAATTTCATTTTAATCCACCTTCTTTTCCGCACGTTGGCGGATTTTGGGAAGCAGCACTTAAATCTATGAAATTCCATTTGAAAAGAGTCATTGCCGAAACTATTAACTTTTGAAGAGATAACCACTTTATTAACCCAAATTGAAGCATGCCTCAACTCCCGTCCACCAGTTGCTACTAGCGACAGTAGCTTGGAAGTTCAAGTGCTGACGCCATCTCATTTTCTTATAGGTGATGTTCTTAGTCCCCTTGATGAAATTCCAGTAAATAATCTTTCTTATTCTTCCAGATGGAATTTAGTGCAGTTCATGAGGAATGGATTTTGGAAATCCTGGAAAAGAGATTACCTATCAACTCTACAGTCGCAGGTAAAGTGGCGCATGCCACAGCCAAATGTAAAAGAAGGGAATTTAGTTCCTCTCAAGGTCAGTGGTCCCCTGGACCTTGGATTCTTGGACGAGTAGTAGCTGCACATCCTGGAGCTGATTCTAGGACACGCATGTGGACATAAAAACGAACTGTGGACTGTCCAGGCGATCCATCTCTAAACTAGTACTGTTACCAGTTGACTGTCAAGAATGACTCTTGATAGGGCGGGGGGAATGTTTGATTATATTTCTATTTTAATAACTTTGACTTTAATTCTTAACTTGCACTCAGTTTTTTTTTGTTCCATGGAAGGATAATAAAAATGGCAGCTTGGCTGGAAAACCCAATGATGTTGTGTGGCTTGTTTTTATATATATAAATTAGTTTTTGTGTACGTGGAAATTTTTCCTATGGCGCAAAACGTACAAGTACAATACTTTCTTTTTAAAGATTTCCCCACGAATCGTGCAGGAGCGATTACAAAAACCTTTTGCGAGCTCCATTCGAACGGAAGAACGAAAATAATAAAAAACGATCTTGATCATACTGCGTGTTTTCCGCATCGTGTGTTATACCAGTAAAAACTCCCGTGCGGGTAGAGCTAGCTGCATGTTTTCCCGCTCATGTGTCACTACCCTAAGAGATTTTTGTTCAGCGCACTACATATTACACATGTTCTATCTAGTTCATACAGGGAGCATGAGAGCTTTTGTTAAAAAATTAAGATGCATTAGCATTTATCAGAAAACGAGCTGATGTGTGCATCACATGACTTCCTTTTACGCCCATTTAATGATAATAGTAGCGCCTTGGAGTAAGCACGGAAACACTAAATATTTTCACCCCAGTTTCTTGCGAACTGAAGCAAAAAAACGTTTTACACAGGTTTATTTTCCCATTATTCGCAATTTCAATGTGATTCAGTGGTTAACTCCTTTGAATAGAACCAACATTGGCCAATTTAAAACCAAATTTGGAAATTAAAAAAAAATTGCCAAATGTTTCGCCAAATTGGCGAAAAAACTTGGCGACCAAAAGCTTGGCAATATGTCGTCAAGTGTTTGCCAAATTATAACACCACTTGAATTTGCATTGATATTAGCAATGATTCCCCCCCCCCCTAAACGTGTAAAAAAAAACCCCTTAGGAACATTCGAATGCAACCAAAAAGAGAGGTGCACAACTAGACCCCACTAAGAGTCTACGTACCAAATTTCAACTTTGTAGAACATACTGTTTTTGAATTATGCGAGATACATACGCACAGACATACATACAGACGTCACGAAAAAACCCGTTGTAATTAATTCGGGGATCGTCAAAATAGATATTTCGGGTGTCTATACGTTCTTAGACATATATTCATGAGTGGTCGGGTAGAAAAAAAAAAAAACCTCAACATTCATTCGGGCGCGAGCAAAATGGAAATTAAAGCCTATTTTTGGGTCAAAATCTTTCGTGAATACAATACTTCCTTTACTTCGTAAAAGGAAGTAAAAAAGAAAGAAATAAAAGAAAATACATTCACATATTATTTCCTTCTTAAGTCTATCTAGCTTTGAACCGCCATATACATAGATGAACTCGAAACAATGTATATTTATTTCTAACCCTGAATTTCTTCTTCGTTTTACCGATATTTAAAATTTTCTCCCCCCCCCCTCTTAAATCTATTAAACGGTACGGTTGCTGAAACTGAGAAACAGGGGAAGGAAATTTTGTACCGGCGAAAAGTATGAAACACCGTATTCTGGGGGAAATTTCATTGTTAAAGATTCGTAACAATTAGTACTAGTTAAATCGAGCTCGGGATCTATTGAATAAAAATTACTTCTTTTCTCATAACAGTCAACTCGCAATAACTTGAAATCCCAAAAAACCAGCTAAAACCTCCGAAAAATCGATAGTTCGAGTTATCGGAAGTTCCTTTTTCTGTCTTTTAAAAAATAATTTGTATTTTTTTTCTGAGGAACAGTGCATATTGGATAAACTATAACACTTATAGTTGGGACAAAATTAAATATTACTACAACGTAAAAATATTTTTACAGAGAGGATAATTAAAAAGATACTCTGAAAAAGGAAGTTAGTTTTGAACTGCTTACGTTTTTTATCGCAACTTAAAAAGTCATTAAATTTGTATGCTGTGGGCTCAGTTTTTTCTCTCTTAATCAATCCTGTTTCTTTTTGTCTTTAAAAGTCTTTCTGTTCTAAAAGCAGATTCTTTGAGTCATCCAGAAAAAAAAAAAAAAAAAAAAAAAAAAAAAAAACTTTTTTCAATTTTGGCCAAAACTTTAAGTTTCTCAAAGACTATCCAGCAATAAAATTTTGAACCGTCAGTCACGGCAAAAAATATCGACTACTTTTTCTCACGCGACACTGAATCAACCTCAAGCAAGTTGAGAAGCAAAGCAATGAGTTAAAGGAAAAAAATAATTCAAAAATTTCTTACTTCGACTGCATTTTTACGCCGAAAATGAAAACTCATTTTTCATTAAAACTTCGACTTAAAAGAAGTACATTCGAGATCAAAGACAGCTTTGTATTGAACAGATTCCATTATTTTGGGGCCGAATGAAAACTGAGATAAAGGAAGATTCGGGATACCGAGACTCGACTGCAGTTTATTAGAAACAGTGGCGTAGCGTAGGGGGGGGGGGGGGGGCAATGGGGGCGCTCGTCCCGTGCGGCACTTTGCTAGGGGGCGGCAAATTCTATAACACTTCATTAACAACATGAGTCATTCCATTTCAAATCAGGCAGGCAGGTATGAAAAGTGTCATATGACCATCACCGATTTTTTTGAAAAAAATACAGTAGTTACAACTGAGGGACATATGAAATATCCCAAAAGGATTTTGCAAGAAAAATTTTTTTTCTTCAGTTACAGCCTATTAAAATTCTGCACAAAATCCGCCATTTTGGAAAAAAACGGCAAAACACTCCATTTCAAATGGACATTATTTCGAAAGTATTTAACCTATTTGAACAATTCTTTTTCCTAAAAATAAATAAGGACCCATATATCCTCTAGACATCGTTTTTGAAAGTTTAGTTAGGTTTTTTGATAAAGAAAAAAACTCATTTTTGTCGCGAAAAAATTGCATTTTTACCGATTTTATGATTTTTTTTCTCCATGAAAAAAAAGTTTTTTTTACTAAACGGAGATAGTAGTCTAAAGCCCTTATATGATAGTTTCATAACATATTTTATTATAATCCTTGGATGCATACAGCCTCGGAAATAAAATTTGAAATTTTGAAAATTTTCAAAAATTTGCGATTTTTGAAGTGATTTTACTCAAAAAAACCCGTTTTTTAAAAATCTAAAAATTGGCTCATTTGAACCCCATATAATGCTTAACAAGTGGGTAGACACCGCATCCCGTATTTTTTCCCATAAAATGTTTTATGATTTTTTGAAAGTGACCTTATCGCCCATGGCATGCATGTAAAATAAAAATTTCTAATAATTTCAGTAACTGAAATTCTGGTTATATTAATGCCTAATAACTACAATAAAGGTGCCCTTTATCAGGAACAACTAAAATCTTACTAACTTTTAATAATGTAGCAGTATCAAACCGCTTCTGATGACCCAGTCAATTCGTCTTTTTGTACTTTGTTAAATGAATATATTTTTCTGCTGATCAGCCCCTAATTGTTATGGGAGCTGAGATCCCATACTTCCTTATTTGTTTCGCTCAAATCTTTGTATTTTTGACCGAATTCAGGCCACTTATGCATTAAAATAAGTTCTGAAGACTATAGGGATCCTGACCTTCTTTTGTTAGAAATCGGATCCCTGGCTATAATAGCTACCTTTGGTGAGATCTGTTTGGTTACCTCAACTTACAACCATGTTCAATTAATTATTTCTCTCATAAAACAGTGGGCTTTTTAAATTCTTAAAGTACAAGTGAGTTTTGCGGTATGAATTTAGTATACATATTCTTACGTATAAAAGTAATCATACTAGGTAGGATCCAAAATTTATGTGACAACATTCGCCAATGTCAACCAAAGCACGAAATTAAAATTAATCGTTTTAAATGCATTGTATTGTTCTTCCCTTTGATGGTTTCCCCTGTCGCGTAATTGAGTTGAAGAGAAAGAGAATTGAAAGAGAAAAAATATGATTCGTTGCTGCAGATGAAAGTAACGGTGAATGCATAGCTTTGGAGACAAAATAAACTAATATTTATAAAAAAAGTTATAGATTTTTACTGTTTCTGATAAAGTACATCATTATCGTAGCTATTAGTCATTAATATAATCACCAAAGGCTCTTCTATCTAAAGGCTACACACAGAGTCTTACAAAAGACAAATTGACTGATATATTATTAAAAGTTAGTAAGATTTTAGTTGTTCCTGATAAAGGGCTCCTTTATTGTAGTTATTAGGCATTAATATAACCAGAATTTCAGTAACTGAAATTATTAGAAATTTTTATTTTACATGCATGCCATGGGCGATAAGGTCACTTTCAAAAATCATAAAACATTTTATGGGAAAAAATACGGATGCATGCCATGGGCGATAAAGTCACTTTCAAAAATCATAAAACATTTTATGGGAAAAAATACGGGATGCGGTGTCTACCCACTTGTTAAGCATTATATGGGGTTCAAATGATCCAATATTTAGATTTTTAAAAAATGGGTTTTTTGAGTAAAATCACTTCAAAAATCGCTAATTTTTGAAAATTTTCAAAATTTCAAATTTTATTTCCGAGGCTGTATGCATCCAAGGATTATAATAAAATATGTTATGAAACTATCATATAAGGGCTTTAGACTGCCATCTCCGTTTATTAAAAAAAAACTTTTTTTTCATGGAGAAAAAAAATCATAAAATCGGTAAAAATGCAGTTTTTTCGCGACAAAAATGATTTTTTCTCTTTATCAAAAAACCTAACTAAACTTTCAAAAACGATGTCTAGAGAATATATGGGTCCTTATTTATTTTTAGAAAAAAGAATTATTCAAATAGGTTAAATACTTTTGAAATAATGTCCATTTGAAATGGAGTGTTTTGCCGTTTTTTTCCAAAATGGCGGATTTTGTGCAGAATTTTAATAGGCTGTAATTGAAGAAAAAAAATTTTTCTTGCAAAATCCTTTTGGGATATTTCATATGTCCCTTAGTTGTAACTACTGTATTTTTTTCAAAAAAATCGGTGATGGTCATGTGACAGACCCTGCCTGATCTGAAATGGAATACCTCCAATAAAGCTTTATTTTTATTTTATTTATTTGCTTTTTTAAGACTGCGCAAAGCTAGGAATGGGGAACTTTGTATCACTAAATCAACACATTTTTTTTTAACTCTTTAGTTCTAACTTGTCTCCAGAAATTTTTCTCGTTCGATTGGCACAAAATACTGGATACTATTGTCCAACCAAGCATTGCATGGAATTTTCAAACGTCCAGATAAGACGAATCTATGTGAATAAGGGAGAAAAGTAAAAATTTGATGCACGTATTCCGCTCATTTGAATGAAACTCTGCTTCTGCAAAAGCTGACATCGGGAAAAAATAATAGATTCGTCCATTTCCGGCAGTAAAACGGACGTTTGTCTTTCCATACTATCCGCGGTCAGACAGTACATACCAGCGATAACAGCGCCATTATCACTAGCGCCGACAAAGAAAAAGGATCACCTCGTTCGAAAGGATTATAAATCACACAAATCGATAAGCAGACAGGGGCGGACTGGGTCCCCCAAGAGGGCGCCAACCTTGACTACTAACAAAGGGCTCGAAAAGGAAAAAAATAAAGGCGAACGCGCACATGTTAGAGAGCGTAAAAAAAGAAAGAAAAACGAAGGCGCACATGTTCGAGGACGCAAATAAATAAAATTCAGAACAAAAATTCAATTTTTGACGTCATGAACTCTAATTATGTTTTCTGCAATCACGAGTGTGTGTGCGTGTGTAGGCGTGTATGGGGGGTGAAGGCATGTGTGTGTAGTGGTATGTGTCTGCACTGTGCGTGTGTAGGGCATAGACGCCACTACTCAGATTTGGTCCCGCTCATAGAGGCCGGAAGACACTGGAGTTAAGTTTTTTGCTAAAGTTAAGCCTTTAATGAACGCAAACGATTTGTAACCACGGTGACAGAAAAATTGTCCTCTTAATTAGGCGAAAAACAAAAAAGGAGGCGCACAAGTTTGAGGGAGCAAAAAAAAAAAAAAAAAAAAAAATCTGTGCGCACACGTTTAAGGATGCAAATAAAATAAAATGAAAAATAAAGTTCAGGTGACCTAAAAAAATAAATAAATAACTGAAAATACACAAGTTTGAGGGCACAAAAAAAAAAAAAAAAGCACTCAGGTTTGATGGCGCAAAACCAAAAAAGAAGGAGAAGAAAAAAAGACCTGAGGTTCAAGTATAGTTCAAGGGTGCAGATGCTTTGAGGGCGTAAAAAAATCGAAGGCACACAGGTTTGAGTGATTAAAAAACGAAGGTGTACAAGTTCAAGGGCGCAAAGAAAAAAAAAAAAGGAAGAAGAAAAAAAAAAGAGAAAGAAAGAAAGAAACGAAATCGCACAGGTTTGATAGCGTAAAGTAAATAAATAAAAAAAATAATAGTAAAATAAAAAATAACGAAGGCGCACAGAGGAAGTTCGAGGGTGCATCACTAAATTATTTAAATTATACTTTATTTGAGTACTCGAACGTGTACGCCTCCTTTTTTTCTTTCTCTCCCCCCCCCCCCGTCATCGAACTTGTGCGCCTTTGTGTTTTCGTGCGCCCTCAAACCTGTGCGGTATCTTTTTTTTCTTTTTTTGCGCCTATTAACTTGCGGTCTTTGCGTCCTCGGTTGGTGCCCTCTTAGTGGACCCTGTCCGCCCACGGAAAGATCCATTTATGAATACAAAACGTAAATTTCGAATAACAAAAGAACAATTCATTGATTTTTTTTTCCCGAAAGATCTATAAACCTTACCAGCACTTACCTAGACAAACTGAAAATGTGAAAATATGAACGAAATCGGTCCGTCGGTTCCGAACTAAAGGTTAGTTACTTAAGGTCTGCGATACGACTCATATGCAACATACGTTGCTTCAAAATTTATTATTTCTTTTAATTTATATTTGTTTTATTTTAGTCTTATATTTTTATTATTACTATTATTATAATTAATTTTCAACGTGATCATTTTTTCGGGCATGGGCTCATAGAAGGGAAGCCGATACTTTGATTTTACAGCGCAAAGTAAGTGAAAAATTGTGGAAAAAAGAAAGAAAGATTGCTTGAATGTTTTTTTAAATATTTAAGGAAACAGTACCACCCTGAAGATCTCTTCTTGCTACAAATACTCATGCCTTTGAAATGTTCATTTCTTCAGAAGAATGTTAACGGTTAACATAATACTCTCTCCCGCTACAAATAAAAGTAATGGTTATAAAACAGCCAAAAACAGAAGAAAAAATGAAAGGGGGGGGGGAGGTGGCACTATATCCAAAACTTCGAAACGGGGTGGGAGATAGGGAAAAACGACGGTCATATTTTGACTCAGGGGGCCATTTTATGTAACGACTCGTATATAACATTTTATAGAAACGACTGATACAATCGACATTGATAGTGTTGTTACAGATTTTCCCTTGATGAAATGTAGAAAATTAAAATTTTAGATCAAGAAGAAAAAATTTTTTCAAGTATAAATATATGTATCGATCAGGTAATTTGTGATCATATTTTTTTTCTTTTCAATAAAAGATGTAAGAAATACTACCAGTATGTACAGCTTTAGACCACGTTGCTTTAAAATGTTTTAATTTAGGGAAAATGTCATCTCTCATAATGCAATGGTTTATAAAAAATATTTATTCGAATTTTTTTGATCAACAATGTAGCCTCTTGAAATAAAATTATACTAAAATGTAAAACATGTTTCGGATAATAGAATATTGTTTCCGTTCCGTAAAATAATAAAAATGTCGTTTTTTTTTTTTCTTTTTTTTTTCTGTGTGCACGTGTGTGTGTGGGGAGGGGATATAGCAAGAGAATGTAAGAGAGGCGGCATATTTGGTGCCTGCCCCGGGGGGCAGAAACCTACGCTACGCCGCTGAGCAGAAATAGAAGACGAGTTGCACGTCGTCGGACAAAAATTGCATGTGCAATGTGCATACCAAATGTCATTTTTCTAAGTCATAAAGCTTTCCCAAGAAGCACTCACCAATGATCCAAATGAAACATTTATTTTAATTCTAGCATAGATTCCTTCAGAGTGACATGCATTAGACCAATTTGAATGAAGTCACTGTTAAGAGAAATGGATCATTGACAAATGCTCCAAGTCCGAAATTTTACATTATTTCAGAATTGGAGCATTTGAATTTGATAAATTCATGATCCGGCAAATGAGAAGTGATCCAAGTCTAATTTTACTCTTGGAAGATTGGCGAAACACCCAAACATTCATAATTGAGACAAGTTAATTGTGGAAGGGAAAATCAGGGTGGATAAGAGAAAAATAAGCAATTCCTCATCAAAATTGAAATTAAAAAACAACAAGTTGTAGCCCAACTCCGAAACATTTTTGACAGAACTACTGACGAAATTTTTTAAAGTTATTAATTAAGCTCATATGAATTTTGATCACAGAAGAATAAAATTAGGCCACATTAGAACAAATTTTTTCACTATCGACAATTGGACATGCTTTTCTAACTGTAAATATTAAATAAACGTCATTAAAATGAAATTTTAACTCATTCCATTCATTTTCATAAGTTAAATACCTTAGAGTTAAAAATGACTTTTCTGACATCTATCTGGTTTAGCTAGAAATGTGAAGAATATTTCACCCTCTTTTAAATATGAAGTCGTACTGGGTCACCATCAATTTGCCTGATTACGAATTGATGAAATTTAAATGTATAAACTCCGAAAATAAATTTCGGAAGGGGGTTGTTTCCATCGGTCAAAAGTACTATGTTTATTCACTGAAGTTGTGATAGAATGAGCAAAAAAATAAATAAATAATTAAATAAATACATAAATAAATAAATAAAGTAAAATAAAATAAAGAGACCTGTGACCCTCCACTTTCTTCAATTAAATCTAATTTGAATTCTGAAACTTTAAATTCAAATAATCTGTTTCGCAATCACGAGTTGCGACAAGCCCCTACTCATTGGAGTTATTGTTTCTAGAAACGACTCCCCCCTCCCAAGCCTATCCCTCCTCCTGGTTGGTTTCGTGAGTAACGGTTTTTAAGTTGAGTTGTACCTTAAGTGGGTAAAGTTGAGTGTGTGTGTAGGCTTACGTGTGTGCACTTAGGTGTATGTACGTAAAGGCCCGCGCGTGTGTGAATGTGTATGAGCATGCGCGTGTTGGACATGGACGCCACTGTCCAGCAGAAGTGGATTCTGGGGACAGTGCTCAGGACCAGAGGAGCCGCGCCGGTGGGCGATGGTGCTGCAGAAGCCTCTCGTCCAAACTGAAAAAGGAACCACAACATCAAGGACGGTCAAGTGAGAACAATAAGCAATCGTGATTGCTCAAAAAAAAAAAAAAAAAAAAAAAACATGGAGCAAGGAAAATATTATTTTTAAAACGGTTAACTTTCAACTAATTTTTTAAAATGTACGATTTTTCAAACAAAGCGTGGTCTTTATGACGTCGCAAATGATCAACTTTGGCGCGTACTTCAGTGGCGTACTGAATGCTGAGGCTTACTGTCTACTACATTTCCAGGTTATGATAATTCAAAAGCGAATTAAATATTGCGCTCTATGCTTGCTATCAACCATATGAGTGCCAGTAAATGTGAGTAAAGATCCGAAATATATATTGCGCTCTGCGCTAATGGCATCAGTGAATGACATTTCTTCATTTGTGATGTCATGAGCAGAAGCGAAAAAAATGAAATTGAATCTGCGCACCGATTAAAATATTTTTTAAATATTAAACTTTGAAATTATGTATTTCAAAATGGTCCGATTCTGTGTTTTTAAGCATGCTATTTTAGAAAAAAAAAAAATACTTTTAAAGTTTCAGAAGCAACGCCATTGGCACATTTGCTCATGATCTTCATGTTGTGGGCATTTGTTTTCAGACATTGTCCAACTTCGGTGCTGGGTTTCAACAAAAATATAATATGAACTTACCAAAAAATCCCAAAAAAAGTGTTAACAGGAAAATAATTTTACACATCATCAACGTCGGGAAAATCTAAAACATAGATTATCAATATATAAATAATCAATTTTTTAACACAAATAGTTCTTGTTTCATTTTGATATAAAATTGTTTAAAAATAATCGACTCATTTTGTCTTAGATAATTTTGAGCTTTTAATAGAGACGTACCGAGTACTTTGCCAATTCGCCAAGTACTCACACTTGGCCAAATTTTGATGAGGTACTCGGCTCAGTAGAGTACATAGATTTCTTCGACTCTCCCCCTTCCGGTTCTGTATGATTTTTTTAAATTTTTAACATAGTGTTATTTTATTTTAGAGCGTGCGCCCTCCCCTCGCAAGGGTACTATGTATGCCACTGACTCAGCCAATACCAAGTAGTTGTAAAAAATTAAATATTGTTCAATACACATATTTTAATTAATACAAAAGTACAAGTAATTGTAATGGTAAAAAAAATGAAAGTCTTTACATCCATAAGCTTAAATTTTTTGACTTGAAAAAAGCATTTCTTGTAACGCCGAAACATGTGTCAGCAGTGCTCCTGAACATTTATTTGTATTTTTAACATTGTTTTATTTGCTTAAAAACATTATTCATGTTTGGTGGACGACTAGAACTACAATAGATTCATATAATTCGTATTAATTCCAACTTGATTAATCATATCTCTTATACATTTGTTTTATTTTAAAAAAAAAGAAAAAAAAACTTTTAAAATTTTTGACATAAACATAATATTTAAAAAAAAATCGAATTTTAGCTGGAATTTGGTTTGAAAACTATTATGTGGAGGTCTACATATAGCTATTCATATGAGTTCAAAATTTATTACGTGTATTTCAATGATTCATTTAAAACAAAATTGGACGAGTACTCTGTAATCTACAAAACGATATTTGGAACATCTCTACTTAATATTTCCTACGACTGTAAAGCTTCAAAAACTAAAATACTGCAAAATTTAATATGCTAAGTGTTTCCTTCCATATCACCATGATCACCTTTTCTATTATTTACGAAATGAAGATATTTTTTCGGCAGTATATTTCATGCACAAAATTAGCAGTTAAATTGACTTTTGAACACTTGATAATATAATATGAACTTATTCTTTTCTGGTTGATGTTTCATATTTAAATGAATTAATTATAGTAAGGTTAATATAATGTCAATGCGTTGCAAGACTAAAATCGAGTATTCGGTGCCCCCCTAGTTAAAAATCTATAATGATGCTAAAATTATAAATATTCAGTTGATGCTGTTTCAACATTACATTACCTGGCTTTTTCATAAATTTGAAGATTAAAAAAGCTAGCAAAGTATTTCAAAGCAAAAAGCAATAATCAACGTATGGCCTAAAAGGGGATTGGATATCAACCCCATAAAAATTTTCCCCTAACAGTCTGAAAAAATACCACTGACACAAATAGTAATGTTTTATAACAGTGGAATTGTTGACTGAAATGGATCTTTTCTAATTGTTTTAGATGCACTTTGATTTTTATTTAAAATGCTATATAACTTCAGAAATTTATATAGCATTTTAAATAAAAATAATATTTCTATTCTAATTATCACTTCATTCGGTTACATGAACAAATATCGCTAATTCGAGTTTTCACCTACATATGCATATTTGTTTTACACGCACATTTCTGAAACCAAGTTTTGAAATCAAAAATAATGCTACATGAAATTTAATTCATTTGAACTGAATTCAATTCATTTCAAATTAATATCGTGTTTGATTACCAACTGCAATTTTACAATGACACGAAAAATCATTAGTAGTTATTGAAGCAAAGATATTAAGTGTTGATGGCTTCTAGCTGTGAAATTAGCGCACCAAAACAGGAATTATATTTATTCCATCCTTCATAAAAAATATTAAAAACACAAAGTTTCTCTTGTTAAAGCCTCAATCACAAACAGTAAAACGACATTTGTTTTAGCAATATTCATTTTCAGCAAGTCTAATAGTTTAAAAAATAACACCCTCGCTTGAATTGCCAGGCCCGGATCTACCTACCCATAGATCCCACAGCAAGGAGGGAAGTGGGAGGGGGCACGCCTCAGAGGGCACCACATCCCAAGAAACCAAATACATAATTGCAAAATAAATTATTAAAATCTGAGATCAAGTCTTTTAACAGTTCAATATATTTTTCAATGTTTTGGTACAAATGTGAGAAAAACTTAAACTCATCACCAATTACCAAAGCACATAAGCAAGGAATGTTGGGGAGGGGGGCAATGTAAAGTTATGAGACACTTGTTTTCTTGCTGATATAACTTATTAATAAAATGAGTATCTAAAAATATGGATAAAAACCCCACACAGCTACTCAGAAGCATTTAAACAAGATAAAAAACTTTAAACAATAATAATAAATAAATAAAACATTTAAATAAACGAATTCGAAATTTAAGTAGAAATATTGAAGCAGTTAAAAACGTAAAATATTCACTCTTGGAAGAGGGGGGGGGGGGCGGAATAGAGCAATTTAAAGAGCGGTTAGGGGCCCTACTGATTTTTGGCATTAGGGCCCAACATTTTTTAGATCCAAACCTGTGAATTAAAAATGAAAATAAGAATCAAATTCTATGATACAGAATATTTTAAATTTCATACCACAAGGAAAATGTTTTTCATCGGTAGAGAAATTTAAAAGGTTCGTTCACAAATTACTTTTAAATTATTTTAAGTAATACAAACAAAGATTTTTTCTTACTAGCATACGAATTTGTATTATCATTTTCAACTAAGGAAATTTTTTATTCAAACGAAATTGCACTGTATTTTTTATTGAAATTTTTCAACAAAATCCTTTCTCAATGCTTATTGTAATGTTTATAAAAGGAACATTTTTGTATCGCTACTGCGAAATCAATTTACGTAAGACTTTTAATATGGAAATATCGAGCTCTCAACCGCGATTTGACTTCCAAAACAATTATTTAGGTTTAAGGCGATTCAACGAGAAGTGTTCCTGACACGCTGAAATATTTTTTTTTCACATAAATTGAAAGCAAATTTTATTTTTAGATTAAAAGATATCTACTGTTTTCAATTTCAGCATCATTTTTGTGATAAACACAGTCTTTATATCAAGATTGGCCATATTTGGTAGCACACAGACGGCACCAAAAAAATTCATAGTTACAAAAATAAATTAAAAGCCATATTTTTCTTAATCATTCATTTTTCTTTAAAACACAATGAAATAACATTAAAACAAATGTTCTACTTTAACTATGAGTTAAAAACCTAAAATTATGACTTTTAATAAAATTTCTACCCTAGAAAATGCTCAGACCATTTTTTTCGGTTAGAAAAGTTTTTCTCCTAACCTAAATTAGGGGCCTAAAAGAAAATGTCTCATATTATAAATTAACATGATAAGTTAGTCACATACCTAAAGTTTCATTTTTTTAACATTTGGTAGGGGATGCTGCTGTATCCACGGACAAAATTTACTTTTCAATTTTTGCTGGTCTCCGGGAATGGATAATCGATCGTAAAATTTTTCTGGAAGAATCTACAACTTATCATTTAATTCGGCCATTTTTGTCAGGTGAAGACTCGAAGCTTTCAACTTCAAAATTTTTTCTTAGAAACCGTCTTTTTCGTCCGTGGGTACAACACTCCGTTCACCCCGCGGACAGGTGCTTTTGTACCCATGGACATACAGAAAAAAAATATATATAAATCGGTTTGAGGAACTCAGTTATACTCAATACATTTTCATAGCCATTTTATATTGAAATACTTCAAACATACATTGAAAATAACATTGAATACAATATCCAAAAGAAATTACACTTTGAAAATTAATCGAATTTTTTTTTCCTTTTTTAATTTTCCTTAATTTTTAACATCAGTGAACTCTTTAAAAAAGTCATTACTCTTAAGAGAGCTAATGATGTTACGAATAATTAATATGTTTTTAAACAAAAAATAACTAGATTCTTGATATTATGGCTCTCTATGTACCTACATAATAACCTCAATGTATATGAACATTGAAACCCTTAACCAAAATTAACCCATTACAAAAAAAAAAAAAAAAAACAGTTTCGATTAAACCAACAAAAATCTATAAAAGTCGACTTCAAATGAAAACAGGTGGATTGAAGGTTTGTAGATCTTACAACAGGTGGGGGTTACTTCAATACTATATCTTCAAGCCCTACTTCAAACTCATCATCATTGTTGAAAGCAAATTTCGGACGTTGATGACAAGACACCATTTTTAGGTACTTCACATTGTAAGAAGACTCACGTGTAAGTCAAGGAGACTAAAAATTGCCGTCCGTGGGTACTTATGGTTACGTGACCTTGGGTACAAAGGAGGTACGCCATTTTTTTTTTTTTTTTTTTGCAAACGAGTCACATCGACGGGACCACAGTTCAACAGGACCATCAGAAACAAAACCTGCAAAATATAGGGAATCATGATACCTAAAACAAAAATGAATAATACAATCCACGACGGGCGAAAAAAAAAAGAAATTTCTCTCTTCTTTTTTACTCAGATCTTACTAAAACCGAAAAAATGTGATAGAATCTTAAATATTCGTTTGATGGTGTTGAAACTTCCATGGGTACTGGAGAGTTCTGTGACACACACTTTGAACCCCAATTAGGATCTCTCTCAACGATATCCGGAATTTCCCGACCAACGTCCATACGTACAACCGTCCATGGGTACAGCAGCTTCCCCTAGAATATTTATTAGAGCTTCATAAAGGAGATAATACACGTAACGTTTTTGTATGATTTTCTTCAAATGTTGGATCTTCACATTTGAGTATTAAGGTCAGGCTGTTATAAATGATTCATCTAGAAATATTGTGTGCTGACTCTAAAACAATGCCTCAGGGAAAAATCAAATAATGTTTTATGTATGGGAGTGAGCTTAAAAAGCGTTGTACTTCAAGAAAGAGAACAGAACCAAAGGGAAAATTATTTCCATTCCAAAATAAAAATTTGAATTAAATGTTTGTTATCTACATGCATGGCAAAGAGGTTAGTGACTGAGCGAAAGAAAAGGTAAAATTTTTGGTTTAGGCAGGAAAGTATCAGTAAATTGAGAAATGTAATAGTTCAGTCATCGACTGATTCCCTTAATATAATAAAGGATTCTACGCATTCAAAGTATTTTTATTCAATCAAGTCGATATTGACTTGAAGATAACCTGTGCAAAAATGTAAAATATACTCCACGTATCAAAGGAATGAATGTTATGTCATCTATGACGGGCAAAATTATGACATGCAGATGCAGCTGATCTGCATCAGATTCGATAGTGATTTTTGATGATTAATCAAATAAAACAAGGGCTGTTACTGAGCTACAAGTAGGTGATTGGTGTTATGTGGATAGAAAAAATCCATGCCACATAACTTACCTACTTACCACAAAGGTTACCATCCCTCCAAAGAAGAAACTATGCCCTCAAATGGAATTAAAAAAAACCCTATAAAATGAATTCCTCTAAAATATTCTTGGGGGGCTTTTAGTTCACGCAGCTTGAAATTGACTTAAATCAATTACATTTTAGTACTAAAATGACTTTTGAATGAAGCAAATTTCACATCATAACACTCTTTAGGCACATTTGTACTGAGTGTATTCATTTTGTACTGGCAACGTAAGCGCTTCAAAAAATATATTTGCAAATAATATTAACCCATGTAACACATAATTCACATGAAAAAAAATGTGGTTCATTGTATTCTCAAAGCTTTAGTTCATTCCATTTCTTTCATTTTCTGAGTCACAAACGTTTAAAATTTTATGAGAAAATTTAGAATTATCCACAACAAAAATATTGCTATTAAAATAACCCTAGATATTCTCCGTTATCATACTAAAAGAAAATGAAAGATATTTTTAAAACTTTGATTGACATTTTTATTGTTGATACAGTGGCAGAAAGTCACAAACGTCACGTTGGAAAAGTCCGGTAAAATATTCTTCCCAAACCATGATCTGCTTCAATTGTAAAAATAAATTGCTTTCCTTCAATACATTTCAAGTAGTTAAATGTTTTTGTACAGTATTTGTGACTCTTCAGTTGTAATATTCACAAAGTGTAACACACGTAAAGTCCTTCAACACACGTAACGAACCAATATCACCAAATCAAAAAATTATTTATTGCTTAAAATGTTTAAAAAAAATCCCTATACACACCTTTGCTAATGTATCTCTCTAACAAAACAAAATCTTCGTTTTACTCATTTATACTTCACAGAATTAAACGTATATATACAAAGTTTCAAATATCTAGCTATATAAAGGGTAACACAAGTAACGAAATTCCAAAAATTTTTTACAACAAAAAATTAATATGAACCTTCAACTTTTTTTTAACAAACTTAAATCACATGAAGATTTAAAAACTAGTTGAGAAAACTATGAAAATTTTCCAGTAAGCTTGCTATAAAATTAAAGTTGAAAAATGTTGTGTAAGAGTAACACGAGTAACGAAAGAATCGTCATTAATGCATATCTTTTTCAGTAAGCCAAGATAAAAGTACGTTTTGAGGCTTTGCGTAAGCCCTGTTATGTTCCTGCTCAATATAAATAGAAGCTTTGTTTTATATACAAATTTAAATATGGCGGCGTTTACTCATCTGCAAAATTGAGAAACTTTTTTTTCAAGCTATATACGTACTGCTTTCAAGTAAAGAGGAACAATACAGTGAAGCACCGTTTATACGTTTCACTTTTATGCGTTTTTATCAACTATACATTTTTAAAATTGGTCCCTGCAAAGTCTAATACACATTAACCTATACCTATTATACGTTTTTTTGTTTGTGCGCTTTTTTCATAAAGTCTCTTCAAAAACGTATAAACGGTGCTTCACTGTACATATTTTTAGAATTGAATTCTAAAATAAGAACTCACCCATACGGAATACTTTTGCTGAGGATACTTTTTAAAGTCACGACTTTCACATAGCCGTTGTATAGTGCCTAGAAAGAGTTGTGTGCCGATCGACGGAGAAAAAATGAGGTCGAAAATCCAGATGGCGCTGCGCCCAGGGAGCACGCTACGTTTCTCAATCAGACTCGTTTTAAATCAACGATACTTGTTAATTGTGCAGTTTAAAAGATCCGTTTTTCGGATCGAACTTATTTCAACGTAAAAGATAGATTCTCGAATAAATTCTATATGTGGGCATGAGTGTTTATCTTTCGAAGTCACACAGACATTACATAACTCCTACAACATTACATGAAATAGAACTAGTTTGTTAACGATAATGGTTTCGTATTATAGTACTTTCGAGAGATATTTCATTACAGCAATTGGTGCGACTTTTCATCTTTCCTGGGAAATAAAAAGGAAATGGGTAGGGTAGACCGCCCAGTGAATGAACAGTTAAGCACAATTTATTTTTTTTTAAAAATCCTAGTAGTTATAAATTCTATACTATACAGATCGTGATAGCTAAAACATTTTAATTTTTCTATGTAAATATCTCTAAAAAATCGCGGGAACTTAAATGGTACCGCTTCCGACTTTTTTAGGTGTTTAAAGAAAAAATTGCACAACGAGCTAGTGAATGAACACCTCGAACCAGTAAATGAACACAAATTGGTCCAGTGAATGAACATGATAAATTTTGATTCAAAAAGAAACTAAGTTTCTGTGAGACCTATCTAACTATCTATCTATATAACTATCTATATCTATTGTTCTATCTATCTATCAATATATATATATATATATATATATATATATATATATATATATATATATATATATATATATATATATATATATATATATATATATATATATATATATATATATATATATATATATATATATATATATATATATATATATATATATATATATATATATATATATATATATATATATATATACATATATATATGAACTTACCTATCTATCTATCTATCTCTATATTAGTCTCTCTATCTACCTATCTATCTATTAACCAAAACCTATCTATTTATCTATCAATAAATCTATCGATCTATCTTTCTACCTACCTATTGTATCTCTATATTTATCTACCTATATATCTATTTACCTCTTACTTTTTATATATCTATCTCTATATCTTCCTCTATCTATTTATCTATCTGTCTATATACAAACATACATACATATTTACCTATTTATTCTCTCTCTCTTTGTAAATATATTTCTGTTTCTCTATCTCTCTATCTACCTGTCTGTCTATCAAGAGAGATAAAGATATAGAAAGATAGATGTAGGTAGGTAGGTTAATATACAGCTAGAGATATAGATAGATAAAAGATAAAACTCAGTAAAAAGTGCATTGTTTGCGAAAACAAAAATAAAGAAATTATAAAATATATAATGAAATACATAAATAAATAAGCATACAAAACTATTTGCATTACAAAAAAGTACGAAAATGAAAATATCTCAAAGAAACTTCAAATTTCTTTTAAATCAAAAGAAATTTTGCCATTGTTCATTCACTGGGTTTTCGCAATTTTTCCTACCCAGTGACTGAACACCCCTCTACGTGAAAATCTACGCATTCTGCATTGACTGAAACAATTTAAATCCATATTTTCTTTCATAGAGTTGAAAAATAAAATTTATTAATAAAAATAATATCTAATAAAATAATTGCTAGCACGAAACCAATCTTATTATTTTGAAAGAGAGAAAGAACGATTCACGGAAGAAAAAATTTCAAATTTTTTCCAGGGAAAAAATACTTATCCAAAGTAAGCAATCAGGTGTCAGATAGCTTAGAATATCAATAAAGAACGCTTTTGTAGTGAATTTATTCAGAAAATAATTTTTGGAAGCTTATTTAAAAAAAAAATGACGCGCTGTTCAATCATTGGGTGGTGTTCACTCACTGGTCCGTCTACCCCAGTAAAATTTGTCAAAAGCGGACTTTTTAAGAACTGCGTGCCTCTTATTTCCTTATTAAAACTGCTTCTGAATTATTTCAGCTAACTAAAATATAATTTACTAAAACAGGCAGTCTGAATTTGCAAATTCGACTTAAAATATAAAAGTTGGCAAATTTAGATTTTTTTTTTTCTTTTTTTTGCGATTAATTTTTTTTTTCTTTTTTTTTTTGAGAAGTTGTTTCAAAAGGATTTTATCTGGTTTGGGGGGGGGGGGAGTTTTCAAAGATGTTTGGTAAAATTGCAGAGAGGGGGGAGCATGACTAAGAAGGCTTGGGTACCTCTTGCTAAATGCATTGTACTCGGTAAATAAATATTCCAGGAATTTATTCAAATAATAGTAGCTAAAGCAGGGTGCCGTTGGGGGAAAAGGAAGTGGGGAGAGAGCTCATGATGAAGACTACACCCGTGAAAATTTTAAAAGAATTTCAGTCTCAGTTTTAAAGTGCACATTTTCGGAGAGTGAGGGGCTCTGTAAAATTGTGAGAGGGGGTGCCATCACTCTCGGGATGAGCATTCCTAGCAGAAGTGTCTGTGTAGAACGCCCACAGATAATTTTGTTAATGTAAATGTTTCAGAATTTTTTTCTAAAAATGACAGCTAAAGCAAGGGGGCTGACCGCGGGTGGAGGAAGGGGGAAGATTGAGGGCTCATGGCGGAGATTACACCATTGACATTTTTGTAGGAGATGTTTTTAAAATTTTTTGTCTCATTATTGGAAAATTTAAATAGTAAGGAATACCCTGTAAAATTAAGGAAGGGGGGGGGGGGTTGGGAATTTGCGTCATCTCACTTGGGAAACATCCATAGACTAACTATCTATTAGAAATGACGTTCCAATAGTGATCTCTGAAGTGAACTGAAGAGGAACCTTGCTAAACGCAAACCAAAACTGTAAACTGAAACGCGAACTTTCAAATCCAAACCAAAACTTTTTCATTTTTGTTCCGCGTTCGCGTCCATATTGTAAAACAGTCAGTCTCTCTCGAACCACCGTAGTGTGTAGACATGTGATGTAACGTTAGCTAATAAATGTATTTAATTTCTTTATTAGTTAAATTATTGAGCAGTGACTACATAAAGCATGTAATAATGACAACACTACACAATTAAAGGAAATATAAAATGATTATAGAGAGAAGGCCCAACGTGAACAACAGATGAAAAAATGAAGGTAAGCTCTTTGCTTATCTATTATCAATCTTGTTTTATTTAAATTGATTTCATATAAATGGATAATTATCATTAGAATGGCCTACCGAGTCATAACAGATTATGAGACTGATGCGCTCTTTCGCTCGGATCTCATTTAAAGGCAAAAGCTAATTAATACAATTGAAATAAATTATTATAATATCCAAGCACATCTAATAAAGGTTAAAAAAACGGTATAATTAAAATGGCTTCTTCTTCAAAAGAAAGCTTTACAATTGATAAATTAAATCAAAACAATTATGCCGTGTGGAAATTCAAAGCTGAAATGCTTCTCATTAAAGAAGATTTGTATGACCATATAATCGGTAATCCACCGAACCCTCTAACTGAAGCTTGGACTAAAAAAGATCAAAAAGCAAGAGCGTTAATAAATTTATCCATTGATGATAAACAAATAGTTCACGTAAAAAATGAAGTCACTGCTCGAAGTACTTGGGAGGCATTAAAAAAGATCCACGAACGATCTAATTTATCAAGCAAACTATATTTGCTGAGAAAATTATACAGCACAAAATTAGAAGAGGGTGGTAATATGAATAACCATATTATTAAAATTCTTGAGATCACTGATAAGCTCAAAGCTATTGGTGAAGATATCAAAGATTCCCATTTATCTGCTCTCTTATTATGCTCCTTACCCCCAAGTTATGATACATTAATTACAGCATTGGAAGCACGGCCAGAAGAAGAATTAAACTCAAATTTTATACAGGGTCAATTAACAGACGAATATAACAAAAGAATGGAAAATTCCGCTTCAATTAATGAAAGCGCCTACAAAGCAAATAATACAAATAAAAAGAAAAATTACCCAAAACGTGAGAATAAAAAATTCTGTACATATTGTCACAAGAAAAATCACGAGAAATTTTAGTGCTGGCATTTAAAAAAGAAACAAAGTAACTATCTGACAAATAACACCAAAAGCAATGAAAAATTCCTAAATAATTCATCGCTCTGTTTCGAGACGAATAGAATTCCGAAATCAAACGCATATAGTGAAGCGAGTTCCGATGACCCACTTTCAAAAGGAGAAAAATATAAAACCTCAAGTAGGGATCTGGCTTATCTCTCCTCAGACAAGATCCAGAGGTACAGTGTTTTGGTAGATTCAGCTTGCAGCTCGCATATATTTAATGACAAGCGTTTATTTACTGAAATGAATAATGATCACAGCTCGGTAACAGTCGCGAATGGTGAATCATTAAGCTCCTATGGGATTGGAAGCGTCAAACTTAAAACGAGGATTTCGGATGGGAACACTTGTAACATAACACTTAAAGATGTTTTATACGTTCCAGATCTTGAAACTAATTTAATGTCAGTAAGCAAAGCAACATTGAATGGTTGCACTGTAACGTTTGAAAAGGATCGTTGCAAATTAACATATGAAGGGGAAACTTTTCTGGAAGGAAAATTAAAGCAAAATCTTTATGAAGTAATATTAGATAATTCTAAAGATGAATGTTTTGCTAACCTAACTCATCAGTGCAATAAGAAAAATTGCATTGAACTTTGGCACAAGAGATTAGGACACAAAAACTACAATTCAATTAAAGAATTAGCATCGAAGAAACTTGCAACGGGATTAGAATTAGAAAATTTTGCACACAATTTTTCATGTGAGACTTGCATCAAATCAAAATTAACAGATGCACCTTACCCTAAGCAAACACATCATAAATCAAAACAAATTCTCGAGTTAATTCATTCTGATTTATCAGGTCCATTTAAGACACCAACTATTGGGGGGAAAATATATTTTCTTACTTTCATAGACGACTTTAGTAGGTTTACAATCATATACTTACTATCTAAAAAGAGCGAAGTGCTGACAAAATTAAAGGAATATATCGCTATGACTAAAAATAAATTTGGGCGGATTTTACAAACTTTAAGATCAGACAATGGTGGAGAATATATAAATCAAGAGATTGAAAATTTCTTAAAAGAAAAAGGTATTCAGCATCAATTAACTGTACCATATTGCTCTTCTCAAAATGGGGGTAGCAGAGAGAAAAAACCGAAGTTTAGTTGAAATGACTCGGTGTTTACTGTCCCAAGCAAATTTACCTCAGAAATTTTGGGGTGAAGCAATAAACACTGCCACCTACCTTCAAAATCGGCTCCTCACAAAAGCTAAAGAAAAAACTCCCTATGAACTGTGGACAAATAATAAACCCGATCTATCCAATATAAAAATATTTGGATGTAAAGCGTATGCGTATATTAATAAAACTAAGCGAGGAAAGCTAGATGACACAGCTATTCAAGGTATTTTTGTGGGATATGATAACAGATGTAAAGGATACAGAATTTATGCTGAAGGAAAAAATGTAATCAAAGCTCGCACTGTGAAATTTATTGAAAATGAAAATTCAAATATGAAAATCAAAGATCATTCAAACCTTGATTTACTTGAAGATAATGAAAACACTGCTGCAGGAAAATGTGCAAAAGCAAGGGAAAGTTCTGGAGAAATAAAAATCAATATACAAGAAGATAACGAGAATTCAGATGATGAAGAAACAACTGAGCAACCGCGAAGATCAGGAAGAAAAAATAAAGGAATACCTCCTGACAGATTTGCTTACACTACAAATGTACAAAAAATAACAGAACCGAAAAACTGGAAAGAGTTAGAAGATATTAAAAACCCATATGAAAAGGCAAAATGGCTTGAAGCTATAGAAGATGAAATAAAATCCATTAACAAAAATAACACTTGGGAATTAGTTAATCCTCCCCAAGGGAAGAAAATAATTGGATGCAAGTGGGTTTTTAAAGCAAAATACAACTCTAAAGGAATTGTAGAAAAGTTTCGCGTACGACTTGTTGCTCAAGGTTTTTCATAGAAGTTTGGACAGGATTTTGATCAAACTTTTGCACCAACTGTTGCATACACAACAATAAGAACTTTCCTAATCAACGCAGTACACAAAAATCTGAAAATAAACCATGTAGATGTGAAAACAGCATTTCTTCACGGAGAATTGAAAGAAGAAGTTTACATGCGTCAGCCGGAAGGGTATGTAAAACCAGGCGAAGAAAATAAAGTTTATAAATTGAATAAGGCCATATATGGTTTGAGACAAGCTGCCCGAGCTTGGAATTTGAAAATTGCTGATTTCTTACTAAAACTAGGTTTTGCGCAGAGTAACACTGATAAATGTCTTTTTAAATGTTCAAAAAGTAATAATACAGTGTACATTATTGTATATGTAGATGATATACTGATAGCAGGAGAAGAAAAAGACATAAGTAACATAATTGAAGAACTGGAAAAGGAATTTGAGATAAAAAAACTTAGGTTTCGTAAATCATTACCTAGGAATAAATATAAGAATAACAAAAGAGGGAAACATGATGTTAGATCAAAGAAACAAAATACAAGAAATAATAGAAAAATTTGATCTTGAAAATGCAAAACCTTGCGATACACCAATGGAACCGGGTTACCTAAAACTAAATGATGAAGAGAATTTACTCCCGGATAATAAAAAATATCGACAAGCAGTAGGAACACTGTTATACATAGCAACAGTCACTAGACCTGACATATCTGCCTCTGTAAACATCCTCAGCCGAAGGAATGAAAAACCCAGACAGAAGGATTGGGAAGCAGTTAAGAGAGTTATAAGATACTTAAAAACAACTAAAGAATACAAGTTGATTATAAAGAAAGAGATGAATCCAATCTTAATAACCTATGCCGATGCAGACTGGGCTGGAGACATATCTGACAGAAAATCTACCAGTGGAAATCTCTTTAAACTTGGTAACTTTCCTATTCAATGGATCACCAAGAAACAAAATTCAGTCGCTCTTTCATCAGCTGAGGCTGAATATATTTCAGCAGCTAATGCAGCACAAGAAACAATATGGATAATTAGTCTTTTAAAAGATTTGGATTTACCACAAGAACTACCAATAGTTATGATGGAAGACAATCAATCCTGCATAAAAATGATTCAAAGTGACAAGTATCACGCTAAAACGAAGCACATTGATATAAAGTACCAGAACATCAAACATCTGAAGGAAACCGGAATAATTGACTTAGAATATTGTCCAGGCAAGGAAATGACTGCAGATATCTTAACCAAACCTTTACCTAAGCCTGACTTTACCAGACATAGAAACAACCTGCAAATAATGACTTCAGAGATCAAGCATTATCTGCATAATAGTTTCTATAATGTAGAAAAGCAGTCGTCCGTCTCGATAAGTAAATATTTCAGCAATTCAATACTAATAATCACTACTAAAGCAAGGGGGGGGGGAGTATGGCTCTGTTTATGCCATTCACATTTTTAAAAAGTGTGCTTTAAATAGATAAAAATGTCATTTTTGGGGGATAGCATTTCTGGGGACTGGGGTACTTCTTAAAAGTGTTGCGAAGGGATGTGTTGCCCTTTCGCTCTGGGGGGAGGGGACACCCATAGCTAAGCCATCTGCAAGGGGTTTAGGTGTTCGAGGTGGGAGGGGGAAAGGGGGGAAGTGGAGAGGGTGCCGACTAAACCATCAAAATTTTTAGAGGTGTTAAAAAACAATTCAGTCTTATTGATGAATTTTTTTGGTGCGGTGGGCTTCGTAAAATTTGGGGGATGGGGGAGGTCTCTCGCTCTTTGTGGGGGAGGGGGGATCTCTCATAACTATATCTGTATTTTAAGATTTGCTATAAAAAAAAGGCTATCGGTCATCTCGATAAATCAGCGACTCGAGAAATTTAGTCTAAACTGCGCTGGGGTGTCAGGGAGGGGGGAGGGTTATGGCGCAGACTACATCATTGAAATTTTTAGAAGGAATCAAAGGGTTCCATTTCTGAAGTTTTTCCTCATCTTCGGGAACTCTCTTTGAAAAGCAGAACGTTTTCTTTGCCTGATCCGTAACCACTTTTGCACCCTGGTTTTTAACAAGATGTAGTTTTTTTCTTCTCAGTGTTGAACTTTGATGTGTCTCTTAAAATATTTTAAAACTATTTCATAAATTTTCCATGAAATGCGGCAAAACAACATTGACGCATAACCAAATTATAACTAAATCCCTCATCAACTAATGTACACTCCGTCAAAAGTAGCGTGCTTTCTAACCGCGCTGCCCTCTAGCGGAATTCCGCGAATTTGTCTTCAAAAATCGACTTGACGGAGAGTTTCCGTGTTTTTGCGATAAATGACAGAAAAATAACGTTTTTCGCAAAACGGATATTTCTCATCGAAAAATGAGTGAAAATGTCGCATACAAAAATGGATTTTTTTGACGGGGTAAAGATATTAAGATCAAATGCAACTCTTTAGGGTTTTAATCAAGAAACTAAATACTTATTTTATTTCACACTTTTAAGCGCAAACCAAGCTTATCGAAACAATCTAGAAAATATTTAAAAAAAAACATTATTTAAATATCTTATTTAAAATTTTTTTGAAATTAAAATATATTTGAGGTGAAAAGTTTTTAAGTTCAAACATATTTTCTTGTTATCTATCCTTATTTGTATATATATATATATATATATATATATATATATATATATATATATATATATATATATATATATATATATATATATATATATATATATATATATATATATATATATATATATATATATATATATATATATATATATATATATATATATATATATATTATCCCATATATACCCAGGAAAAAATGTCAGCGTAAAACCTTTAAAAAAAACCTCGTAAAACTAGCAGTTATTTCGGACTGATTTCCCTACGTAAAACCTGATCAAAACCTGCAGGCTCTGTTCAGGTTTTTTAGTCCGAAATAACTGCTAATAACCTGCGCCTTCGAGATACCTGAAGGTTCTATTCAGGTTTTTTAGTCCGAAATAACTGCTAATAACCTGCGGCTTTGATTTACCTGCAGGCTCTGTTCAGGTTTTTTAGTCCGAAATAACTTCTAATAACCTGTGCCTTCGATTTTCCTGCAGGCTCTGTTCAGGTTTTTTTGTCCGAATTAACTGTTAATAGCCTGCACCTTTGATTTACCCGCAGGCTTTGTACAGGCTTTTTAATTCATTATAACCAGCGTTGAAAAGCTTTCGATTTACGTTCAGACTCTGTACAGGTTCTATGTCTAAAAAAAGTCAAACACATGTAGTTGTTGTTGTCTTGTGCCAGCTGAGTTGGCAACTTTTGGGGTAGGTTGCTTCACTTTTCCAACTGTACTGTAATTTGGAGTAAAGTCTGATTTCCGCTGTACACACACATGCCATAAGGACGCGTTTAACGGGTGAGCTATCATTCACAGAACATTCAAAGGCAGGAGTGGACTGGATCCCCCAAGAGGGTGTGAACCTTGATTCCCAAAGGGCGCAAAAATTAAAAATAAAGGTGCACAGGTTCGGGAAGCTGGAAATAGAAAAAAAAAACCAAAGGCGCACCAGTTTGAGGGCGCAGGATGAAAACCGAGGGAGCAAAAGGATAAAAAATAAGGAGCACAGGTGTGAAAAAGCAGAAAAAAAAGCTGACGCCCAAAAAAAACCCTGTTCGAGGCATAAAAAAAATCTGTGAAGGCCACAGGTGTGAGAGCGCAAAAAAAAAAAAAAAAAAAAAAAAATCTGAAGTTCCAGTTTCGAGGGAGCACAGGCAGGTGGAAGCACCGGCCCGTGGTCCGATGGGCCAGTCCGCCCCTGCACAAGGACAGGAGAGAGAAAGTACATCTATGCCCAAACCGGGATTCGAACCTAGGATCTCCCCATTCAAAGCCAGACTTCTCACACCGCTAGACAAAGGGGTCAGCGCTGGTATTCATGGCTTCTTTATTACAGAGCCCCTCGTTTGAAACACCTATAGATAGATCACATGCAAAACTGCATCAAGATTTGTAAACACAAAGAGTGAAGAGCGGCTGAATTAATGGGTTGCGACAACATTCATGTATGATTAGTGCTCGGTAGTCTACAGAATGATTTGAAACAGTCTTGACGCATCCACCCACATTTATACTCAGAATAAAGTAAGCTAACTTGGAACTGGAACTCCTAATGCATGTTCCTTTAAAGCTGGATGCAGCTTAGAAAACAGCTCATAATAGCTTCTTTACTGAATGACTGCAAAGCAACTTTTCTTTTATTGTTGTACAATGTCTGCTCTGTATTGTTCACCAGACAGAGAAAGAAATATCATTTTTCTTAGAATAAACGGTATCCTGTCCCTATGATACAATTGTTCAAGTTTGCAAAAATATATCTATTTTAAAAGAATAAGAAAATAAAAACAAAATTTTAAAAATATCCACAAAATATTGGAGTTCTGCAAAAACTACGAAACGGAAAATGGTCAAAATGTCCAAACTAAATAAATATATTTCAAAATGCAAAAAACTAGTTAACTAGCAAATTCTAATACATAAGCAGGTTAAAATCATTGAATAAATTTATTGTTATATATAGGATATGGTGAAAGAAAGTTTAAAATTTGAATTGAAAATAAAATCGCATAAATAATTTTAACTAATTTTACTAGTTTGATCAAATGCCACACATCTGTGATTCTGAAAATATTTAATTATTTAAGCTTCGGCAATTATAACATGTTATACAGTCGAACCTTGTTAAAACGAACTTGCTTAGCGTGAATGAAATGCCATTCTTTGTCAGACAAAGCTACAAATTAGTCTTAAACCATTTCTTTAACATGAAGAGGATTTAGACGAAATCCCGCATAAGACAAAGAAAATTTCAAGGTCTTGAAGAAAAAGGGAAAAGAAAAAAGAAAATCTCCATACTTTAACATAAAATTAATTTCGAAAGTCGGAAGATCTGCATTTGAATGCAAGCGACATGGCTGGCAGCGAGAAAATTCCTTTCCTTGTGTTGGAAAAATCGGGAAAACCACGTTGTTCAAGAAAGTACTAAATTTAGCTGTGGACTATGCTTACAGTAAAAAAGCTGGGATGAACAGTGAAATCTTCGACAAATGGCTGACAAACCTAGATTTAAAATTTCATTGTGAAAAAAAAAGTCTAATTCTGGACACCTGTTCTGCCCAAGTAGAGGTTTAAGGTCTAAAAGCGATCAAGTGTTTTTTTACCCATCAACACAGCAGTGAAATTCCAGTCTTGAGATCAAGGAAAAATCAGATGTTTGAAAATGCACTATCACAGAGAACTGGTTCGAATAGCCATTGCCTCTGTTTCGAATTACTTGTTTCTTATTTAGAAATTATAAACATAAATGCTTGGCTGTACATTTTTGTACAAAGTACTTGGTTCTTATATTTTCTGAGACACAAGAACAAAAAAAAAAAAAAAAAAATGTGTGCGTACACAAAATCCAGTAAACGTAGAAATCAGTTAACACGAAATTCGGTTAACACAAAATATTTTGGCACCCCTGTCGAGAACTTAAATTATTATTATTCGAATAATAGATCTGTGCATATGGAGAGCATGCTTGCATCTATATTATTTAGCTACGACCTCCAAGGCAGAAAAAACCCAAAGCGGTCAGGGCTTTACTAACTTGAGGTCCCTGCCTAACAACTGTGACATGACTCACAGCAGTAAATAAGATTTATACAATATAAGAAATAATAGCAATTAAATTTGAAGATGCATTGAGTACCAAATTTTGCTAAACATCGAATATTTGGTCAAAATTCTAACTGAATATCTGGCTGAATACCAAATAACTGTGGTGAAATTTTTTAACCATATTATTTGTATCTTTATTTTAGGTCAATTTAAAGCAGTTCATGTATTTGTGTCTCAGGTGTAAAGTAAATTCATTTCAATTTAAAATCCTTAAATGTATCTAGCAGGGCTCAAAAATTATATTGCCCAACGTACCTGGGGCTTGTAAAAATTCTGATTGAACAATGAACCCTTATATGCCTGGCTTGGCATATAATTATTATAATTTTTTTTATTGATTATTGGTAATTTTACTGGCAACTTATTATGTACCATTTATTTAAACTTCCATTTCTGTTTAATATTGAAATAATTCTTGTTTCAGATATAATGCTGTTAAATTTTTTGTCTGATTAATGCTATATGACAAATTTAAATATTTTTGTTATTTTCAATAAAAAACCGAACATGTAAAATTTTTATTTGGGCATCTATTTTTCAGACAAACATGACCGGCAGGGCATGTAAAATATTCAAGATATCAATTAAAATTCTTAATTATAATTAAATTGAAATATTAATTTGATTTCTTATTTCACCAGAAAAAATACAATTAAAAAAGCTTTAGATATTTTTAATTTGTTTTCTAAGTATTTGGTAAGACAACTATCTTTTATTTGGAAAATCAGCTTAATATAGGAACAGGCCAGAACAATTTTAGATGCACATACGAGTTACTTGAAGATTAAAGAGATCACTGTTTTTAATGGTCTCGGTTATATGGCGTTTTTTTATATTCTCTCGACAAGAGCGATATAACGAGGGGCTACTGTATTATTATTAATCATCGTTAACTTATTAAATAGAGTCAAATCTCGATAACTTGAATATTCCTTTATCTCGAAATTTTCATCGTTTCCCAAACTCTTGAGACTGTTGTGGAAACTTCCCCATAGCTCAAACTACCAATAACTGGTACATTTTAGCTGGTCTTTTGGGACTTCAAGTTATTATGAGTTGACTGAATATTATTTTTTTATCATAAGCATAATTTTTTAAAAAATAGCTGTTTATTGACTTTACATATTTATGAACACTTAGCATTAGAAGTTTTTTTTTTCTCTTACAATAATCAAATGTTTTGTTATAGTAAGGTTGATGTTGTATGTCTCATAAGATGTAAGAAAACTAAGTTGCATATTTAAATCAAGATTGCATTATTTGTAATTATCAGTTTTTACTGAAGTTAAGAAGGAAAGAAAAATTATCTCCTCAAAAAATGTGAGAGAGGCAAAATATTCTATTTTTCTGTAATGATTTGATATGACATCTCATTACCCTTCAAGTGCTACCTATTTTATTTTAAATTAGTGGTACCCACACGGCTTTGCCCTTAGTAAAAAATTAAAAGGTCTTTTGGCTTGCCTGTATATTTACAAAAAATGTATGGTAAATCTCTCCCCCATTGGCTGGCCCATGTTCCTCGTTATAACTTGGTAGTTTACTCATCCATCTTACGATAATTTTGCTCGGGAAAATGTTCTTAAAATTGGAATAGAAAAAGAACAAAATCAAATTTTCGAAAAATCGCCTTCAGGTGCACACACCCATGCTACAAACTAACTTTGTTCCAAATTGCCGAACGGTCGAAAATCGGCCGAACGGTCTAGGTGCTATGCACGTCACAGAGATCCAGACAGAGCGACTTTCAGATGTATTATTACTAAAGATGTCATGTCATTTCAACTTAAGTTGGATCAAGCAATCATAAAATGTTGATGTGGTCTATGATGACTTGAACTTCGTTTATTAAAGTTATTAGCAATAATTAATTAAAGTTATTATTGAAGCATATATATTTAATGCAATTAATGTTATATATTAAATTAAATATAATTAAATGAAAACGTGCTGAAAAATTACGTTACACATAAAGTTTTCCCAATTTTCTCAGCATCAACTTAACAGTTTTTAGTTTTCAAGTTCAAATCAGTTTTTGACATCAAAGTGGTTGAGAGTATTGCAAATAATATAATTTATACTTTCTGAAATAAAACCAAATGAAACATAAAAAACTACTTCACTTACCTTTTAATCAATTTGAAACATTGAAAACAATATTTTTATTATTGTTGCAGATTTAAGAGAGGCGGGGAAAAAAAGATTTCAAGACAATGTATGATTTTTCATGAAAATTTTCTATCACAATCCACAGGGTTGGCAAGTTTTTGACAGGTGATAGTTTTATCTGGTTTTGTGTGTGTGACCGCGGGTTTTACTGTCGTGTCAAAAACCGCTTTTTGACATAACTGTCAAAAACTTTAATTCATGTCCAAAACATATCTGAAATTATTGACACACAAAATTACCTTAACAAGTGGTCCTTCATTCTATAAATTTTGATTTCAGACTCTGAAGAAAATTTCTGAACTGTTTTATATTTTTAGATGATGTGCTATATATATAGTAGTTTTTACTTCAGCAAGCTGCTTCTTTGAAAAAAAAAAAAAGAGAGAGAGACTTTTTTCCGCCTGACTACAATTTTGCTTTTAAAGCTTGTTTTGTCTTATTTAGAGACGTACCGAGTACTCGGCCAAATTTTGATCAGGCACTCGGCGAATACCAAGTAGTTGTAAAAAATTATTTACACATGGAAGTCTATACTACTATTGCAATGATTTCAAATTTCGTCACGTGTGTGTCGATGGTTCTTCTTAAAACATAATTGGAACTCGGTACTCGGCCGAGTACTCGGTCAAACAGCTACTCAGTACGTCTCTAGTCTTATTTGTGTCATTCAAAAAAAAAAAGAAAATTTTAAGTTGCTCAAAAAAAAATCTTAATTTGTCGAATGATGTTCTGAATTTTACCGAATGATAATATACCAGCGTGAGCACAAACCTGTATCTATACATCATTATTAATTTAAAAAGAAATCATAATAATAATAATGTTAATGTGCAGTCTCTAAATTTACCGAATCACCAGAAAATTGTCGACAATGAACATTTTTGGTAGGTTTGTCACAGTGACCTGGACCTCCCATTGGGATGCCACAGCTTCAACAAGTGTTTTGAAACAATTAAGATTAAAATGGCAACAATTGACAACAATTGAAGCCCTGTGTCTGTTCTGTACATTGGTGCTTGGATTCGTAGTCGGTGAGGTATTGATGTGTAGGTTTAGATGAAAATTCTAAACCGGTTAAACGATATAGGATGTAAACTGGTCTTTTCGATACATGGCCCAGCACTAGCGGCCACTCCCTTAAACCTTTAATCCCTTTTATTCGATTTTTTTTAAATAATAAAATTTAGTTCACTTTTTTTTCTGTTTGAGACATATATAAATTGAGAATCACTAAAAACCTAAAACTGAATACAACTTTTTCTTACCGTGGAATATTAGAAATAACAGATTGTGTGTATACGGAAGTCGTTTTTCAGCTCTTTTGATAATTAGACAGGTATATTGACAAATTTGATAGACAATCAACAATATTGTACACACAAGAAAAAATCATACTAAAACAAAATTAATTAATAATTAATATACAATCAACAATTCATTAATTAAAAATAGATAATTTTAACTAAATCTTACCTCGATTAATTCTTTTTCACACGTATTTTAATAAAAAGTTATCAAAAAAGTCTTCGGCTTGAAAGTTTTAAGCAGGTCTTTTATTAAACTTTATGTTGAGCTGATTTTTGAATGATAATCAATAATAAAAGGAATTCAAACAATTTATTTTGTCAATTTAATACGACAATAAGTTTGTATTTTGTCATGACAAAATGGGAGCTTTTATAATTTAGCTACAGAAAGATTAATCATGATCTAAAAAAATTTTTTATAAAGATAAACGCAAAAAAAAAAAAAAAAAGAAGAAGAAGATGCATCGAATACATTCTGGCAATGCATTTTGTACGAATCCCA